>NW_027497794.1:0-47798 GCF_021521415.1 Bidens hawaiensis | reverse complement strand
GACTTTTCCATTATTGGTCCAACTTATGAAACTTTTCTCAATGAATTAGAAAAAGTTTTAAAAAGATGTGTTGAGACGTATTTAGTTTTAAGTTAGGAGAAAAGTCACTTCATGGTGCAAGAGGGTATCGTGTTGGGTCACGTTATTTCAGAAAGGGGAGTGGAAGTGGATAAGGCAAAGGTTCGGGTAATATCATCTTTACCACCATCTAAAAACATTAAAGGGGTAAGGTCATTTTTGGGGCATGCGGGTTTTATAGAAGATTTATTAAAGGCTTTAGTGTGATCACAAAACCTTTATGAAATTTGTTGTTAAAAGATGCTCCTTTTGATTTTACTAATGAGTGTTTGCAAACATTTAATGTTTTGAAGGAACAATTGGTGAAAGCTCCCATTCTACAACCACCGGATTGGTCAAAGCCGTTTGAGATCATGTGGGACGCTAGTGATACTACTATCGGAGCGGTGTTGGGTCAACGAGTTGATAAAAAACCGGTGGTCATTTATTATGTGAGTAAAACATTATCCGAAGCGCAACTTAATTATACAACCACCGAAAAAGAATTGCTTGCGGTGGTGTATGCTTTGGATAAGTTCGCTCGTATATTTGGGGGAGTAAGGTGATCGTTTATTCGGACCATAGTGCGGTTCGATATTTGATGGAGAAGAAGGATGCAAAAGCGCGGTTAATTCGATGGGCATTACTTTTGCAAGAGTTTGATTTAGAGGTTCGGGATAAAAAGGGGTGTGAAAATGTCGTGGCGGATCACTTATCCCGAATTCCATTGGAGGGTGTCGATGACCCGATGGAGATAAACGAACGGTTTCCCGAAGAACAATTGTTAGCCGTGTCAACCGCACCGTGGTATGCCCACTTTGTGAACTATTTAGCAACGAGGTCTATCCCAAGTCATTGGGTGAAGAAAAGAAGACAACGGTTCATGGCCCAAGTGAAACAATAAATTTGGGATGAACCGGACTTGTTCAAGATTGGTTCGGATCAAATGATAAGGAGGTGTATTCCCAATTATGAGGTATGGGAGATTTTGACTCATGCACATGCATCGGCGTGCGGAGGTCATTTTAGTGGTCTGAAGACGGGCTCCGGGTACTTCAATGTGTGTTTTATTGGCCCACCATTTTTAAAGATGCAAGTGAGTATGCCCGGCATTTCCTAAATTGTCAAAAGTTGGGTAGTATCTCGAAGCGGGATGAAATGCCATTGCAACCGATTTCGGTGTTAGAGATTTTTCATGTATGGGGAATTGACTTTATGGGCCCGTTTCCAAATTCGAATGGATTTTTATATATCTTGGTTGCGGTCGATTACGTGTCCAAGTGGGTAGAAGCTGGTAGTAACAAGAACCAATGACCATTCGGTAGTTTGCAAATTCGTTCAATCCAATATCTTTTGCTCGATTTGGCATTCCGCGAGTTATTATTAGTGATGGTGGGTCGCATTTCAAAAAATTCAACTTCGGAAAGCTTTTAAAAAGATATAATGTGAATCACCGAATCGCTACTCCCTATCATCCACAAACGAGTGGACAAGTTGAAGTGTCCAATCGGCAAATTAAAGAAATTTTGATGAAGACGGTGCGGGTCGATAGAAAGGATTGGTCTTCTAAGTTAAATGATGCATTGTGGGCGTATCGGACCACCTACAAAACTCCTATTGGCACAACTCCTTATTGGTTAGTTTATGGGAAAGGGTGTCATTTACCAATGGAGTTGGCACATAGGGCGTTTTGGGCGATCAAGAATGTTAACGTGGATTATAAGGAAGCGGGTGAATTGAGGAAGTTGAAATTGAATGAAATTAAGGAAATCTGGGATGCATGATGCAAAGTTGAGGAAAAGGACTTTTGAAGTGGGTCAAAAGGTGTGGTTGTATAATTCAAGGTTAAAGTTGTTCCCGGGTAAGTTAAAGAGCAAGTGGATGGGCCCATATATCATCACAAAAGTGGGCCAGTTTGGTGATGTGAAGATAGAAGATGTTCAAGAACAAATGAAACAAGTGGTGAACGGTCAAAGACTTAACCTTACTTGGAAGGAAAAGACATCAATATGCTCAATGTGGACTGGGTGAGTTACTTGTTATGCTCACCGGATGAGGAAACGAATTAAGAAGCCAAGGTATGTTGTATATTTTAGTATAGGTTAATTTAATTTTTATTCAAAATTGGTTTTACAAATTACCTTTCTCGCTTTGAAGTTGTCCAAATCAAGTGTGGGGAAGTCCTTGTGATTTTTATACCGTGTTGAGGGCAACTCGGGTTTTCATGGGGGGAAGGGTAATTTTTTTATTTTTAATTTGGTAAATAAGTTTTAATTTTTTTTTGTTTTTCTTGGTTCCTTTTGATCTTTATGTAAAAAAATAAAAATAATAAAAAAAATAACGTTGCACCGTGGATGGCGGTCCAGACCGTGACCCACGGTCGGCACCACGGTGATGGTGAGCTCCACGGTACGGTCCTTTCTGTTGTGTTTAAGATATGTCCACCGTGACCCACGGTCTGAACCGTGGGCCACGGTCTACCCGAGTCAACGAACATCAACAAGTCAACCGTGACCCACAGTTGAACCGTGGGCCACGGTCCGATCGGGGCTGATGATGAGAACCGGTTTTTTGTGTTAAATAAACATTAAAAATTTAATTTTACATCAATTCTACACCACACAAACCACCTATCATTATTATTTACTTCAATTTTCGTCTTCATCTTCCTCACAATCATCTCTACAAACCCTAACTCCAAACTTCAAACATTCATAACTTTCTCATATCTTCACCAATTCAACCGATTTTTAGGTCTAAAATGGCTAAAATTTTACAAGGGTTTCGACTATATCATTGAATTTGAAAGAATCTCTTGTTTTGTTGGTCGATTTTGGACAATTAAGTTCGAAAATTGTGGGTCTTGGTTTACTTTGAAGCTTTCTTCATCTACATCTCCTATAACACCAAGGTATGGAATTTATTGTCATTATTGATGGTATATTGCAATGAAGTTGTAAGTTGTTCGTAATGGTTTTATATACCCACTTGCTTGTTTGAGTAATTAGTATGATGACTATACATTATGGTTGTGGCTAGTGAATAAATGTTATGTAACATTATGAAAACTCCGAGTTCAAAATGTCAATTTTCCAAAGTCTAAGGACAAAAAATGCCAAAATTCCAAACCTTAGGGTTTAAAATAAAAATTCTGTTCTCTTGTCCAATCGCGGTACGCTATGGGACAAAAGACAAGCCCATCGCTTATCGCGATGGGGCTTGGTCAACACCTTCTACAGCGATACGCGATCGCTGGTTGAACCAACGTCATCGCGTATCGCGATGACGTGGCCTGACACATCGCGACACGTGTACCACGTGGCAGACGGTGGCACAATGTGTCGCCATGTGTCACCACCACATGTCACCACGTGGCAACACGTACGCCACGTGTCGCCACATGGCAGGTCTACATAGTGACGCAGAAGGCCTATGTCGCGATACGCGACGGGCTTGGCCAGGAGGCCGACGCGTACCGCGACGGGATCTAATGTTTGCCTATAAATAGAAGGCCACATGTTCAAGCCATTCACATCCCAAACACAACTCTCTTACATCTCTCTAGCCTCTCTCTAGATTATATAAACCATACCCTCGATCCACCTCGATAAGCGTTCCCGATTTCCTCGATTTACTTGTTCGTTTCCTCGAAGTCCGTGCCACCCTCCATCCACATATCGACGAAGAATGCGTTTGTAACCATGGCAATAAATCTCTATAGGCGTGCCCACGAGTATTGAAGTTTGGTGTTTTGGCATGCCAAGGGAATAAAATACAAGAAGAAGGTTGATCAAGAAGGCAATAAAAGGTGAAGCGGCGTTGGAGTGCTGCTCAAGTTGTTAGGGTTTCTAAACGCCAACAAGGTAGGCGTAATGCCAATGAATATAATAATAAAATATTATAAAAGGCTTAAACCTTATGTTGAGGTTATACTCGAAACCTCGATAAAAGAAAAGAAAAGAAAACATAACAAAGAAGGAATAAAAGATATGTTTGTGATAGATAAATATATATATATATATGTGTGTGCAAGTATATATATATTATTTGTTATGAAATATTATTTAAGTAATAAATAACTATTCTTAAATAATAAAGAAAAAGAATACGTTTCTTGGAGAAGAAGAAACGTCGGATTTTTATAAATAAACTAAAGGTTTATAATTACTTTTAAACTAAAGGTTTTCAAGTAAAAGAGATTTTTGAACTAAAGGTTCATCGAGGTAGAGATTATAAAATAAGACTAAAGGTCTTAAGCCGGATTGTATATCCGACTAACAAATGGTTATACTCGTACTATAGGTGCGAGATAGCAAGGGAAAGACCCTCGGACGGTGTTGAAGCCGATCCCAAAGTGAAAGGGTGAATACGCCCCCAAAATTTTACAACTTATTTTCAAACGAGTCAAACATTTTATATGAAAAATATTTACAAGGGACTACGTGTTCCTAAAACCGTTATAAATAAGAGTATAAGCCTAGCCCTCAGGCTGTGGTATACGTTTGTCTGGATCCTTACATATGTGGTAGTACGCGGTGGGCACACCGTACCATGCCTAGTCGTAGGACGCTTTCCCGCGTGAAGCACGACCATGTGATACATACGGGTACTTAACTAAGTCGAACGTTGCGGTGTTTGCTGAGGTGACCTAGAGTAGATACTCGAGTTTATAAATGTGTTGTTTAACTTTGTTATTCCTAAGCCACGATGGGCTGACGCAGGCGTAGTCTCTAGGGGTAATAAAGTAAAAGAAAATATTTTAGCGTCTGTGTGCTCACTAGCATTCGTTGCTGATGTATTTTATTTACATTTTGCAGGTGAACAAGGATAGCGCTTGGAGTGTCGAAGTGCTATAAATATCCGATGGCTCGGATTTGTTTTGTATAAACTTAACATATTAAAAGTGGTGGTTTATAATTAAAAACAATTAATACTTTTGTTATAACTTAAACGGGTATCTTATAATCCCGTCTTTTGTAATATTACACTTTAAACCCACAAGTTTATAAAGTCTTCAGCTATTAAACGTAACTCTGATTTAATTACACTTGTGGTACCAACATAGTTGTCATACGCTTAGGCCGTGGTTTGGGGTGTGACAAGTGTTGGTATCAGAGCCATCGATCTTAGCGAATTGGGTATCATAAAACAATACCCAAGCTTCGATCCAAGTATAGGAAATAATTGATTATTTGTTTTAGGGATAAGATAGGCTGGTAACCTTTTCTTTCCCTCATCATTCTAAACCACCCAACTTGTTAGATGTCGTTCAAGAACATGATGGAAAATTTTGTGCGCAAGGCAAAAGAAGCCGGAATCGCCGAACCTTTCCCCGAGGACAATATGAGTGATGGTTATTATGAAGCGTACTTCGATCAAGACGTAGAACATAACTTGACCTTGCCGGTATACTATCCCAGAATCAAACATTATCCAATCAATGTTCCCGATAGTCCACCGAAACAAGGAAATGAACCACCATGACATTCGAGCTACCATCCACCAACAATACCCATGTACCATCCCTCTGAAGTACCGACGTACCATCCATCAGAGATCCCCACATACCAACCATCAGAGATACCACAATACTATCCAACTGGATACCTATCACCAAATCCTCACCCGTCTTATGCCTTCCTCTCAAATCGACTAATAAAGGAAGAACCAAGATCCCCATCCTTCGAGTGGAAGAAATGCCACTAAGACCAATGAAGGTGGCATACCGGAAGCTCCACCGTTAACGAAGTCATTTCTCAACCCACCAATGATGGAGGGTCGTCCCGCAAACCAAGGATGAGGGTGATGATGCCCTATGAAAGTTTCCGAATTCCTTCGATGGTGAATGAAACTACTCAACCCATGGAAGAAGAGGAACCAGAAGAAGAGGAGGATCCTGAGGAGGAGTTTGAGGAAGAACCAGAAGAAGAGCATCCCAATAATCCCAATGAGATATTAACATCAATGGAAGGATCACTCACTTCCCAAAACCCAAGCTATGGTTATGTTGACCCATATGTCCAATATCTCGAGAACCTCAAGAACCAAGCATCATCAATCTTCCCACCATTTAAAGGAGAACTTCCATCATTTGAAGAGCAAGCTAATGAGATCCGAGAACAAAACAACGCTGCTGAAGCTTTCTTCTACCTTTCATCCGACATGACCGAAGTTCCGTATCCATAACCGATGAATCACTATGAAATGGTGATGTTAGGTTACCGCGACCCACCTCCAAAATATGGATACCCAAATGAAGTCCCACAGTCGTATGAAGAACATTTGGACCGCGCTTTACATGAGACTGACGAATGGAGGAAAAAGATGGCTGATGAAGGAAATAAAAAGAAGAAGATAGGAGAGACGCTTCTTCGTAAGTGCAACAAGTTGACAAGGGTTGTGAGAAAATTCATGAAGGATTGAAGATGATGGATGCGACAAAGAAGCTGTGTGTGTGTTAATGTAATTTATGTGTTGTGTGAAAGGATTGTGTAATAAAGGACATGTAGACGTCCTTATGTAATGATAGGGCTATCGATATATATATATATCAATCATATGATATATATATATGTTGTATAATAAAGTATATATATGTCCTTTCGCGATATATATATATATAAGTGTGAAATAAAGATATATATTTAATACAAGGAAGTTGTTAAATTTCAGATATAAAGACTTAATTGAAAAAGAAAAAGAACAATGTCTAAACAAAGTAACAATAATGAAAATTCTAAAAAAGAGAAAGAAATTAGAAAAGAAAAGGGGAAAGACCCCGTGAATAAACAAGATGACCCAATACCCGAAAAGTATATGAGTCAAATACAAAAGATGATCAAAGATGAGGTTAGGGAAGAGTCCATGGCTAGGTCTCAATCGAAAAACTCAAAACATTCTCATTCTGTTAATCCTTCTCGAAAATCCGTAAAGTCTCGTCCAAACTCATCTCGTGTCGAGGAAAGTGTTCATGAATCCAACGCCGATGGTGGGGTTAGGCAAGAGTTCAAGAAACTCAAGATTAGTGGGTGTTCATTCAAGGATTTCAAATACTATGGACCGAAGGAGTTCCATGGTGATAAAGGAGCCATTACAACCATGAGATGGCTGGAGGAAATGGAAACAATTGTGATAACAAGCAAGTGTTCTGATGAGGTGAAGATTCAATATTCCGCCTTGATGTTCAAAGCAGAAGCGCTCGAGTGATGGAATACGATGTTAATGAGTAAAGGAAGGGAGATGATGTATAATCTAACTTGGGATGAGTTCAAAGCGATGCTGATGGCAAAATTTTGTCCCATGCATGAAACCGACCAGATTCAAACTAAATTTCTCAATCTTCTTGAATACAACACCAAGTTTCACGAATATTGTCGTTTGGTTCCCCAGCTGGTTAATCCGAAATCCAACAAAGTTACACGATACATTTGGGGACTGCCGCGGGAAATCCGAGACATGGTGAGGTCACACTTTCCACAAACCACCACTCCGCAATGGAATTAGCTGGTTACTTGATAGGCGGAATGATCCGCAATAAAGAAGAAGATAAAAATGTTGTGTCACCTAACGACCAAAGAAAGATTGGAGGAAGCACTCGGTTCAAGGGCAAAGGCGTAAATCAACATCAAGCTCAATTCAACTCCAACGCCACGCCATGAAAAACGTGCAGAAGATACCACAAGGGTCGATGTAACTTTGCTCCGCCCCCAAAAGTTTGTGAATCATGCAACCGACCTAGCCACTTAGCGGTCGACTGCTGGAAGAAGAAGATGACGTGCTACAATTGCAAAGAGATGGGCCATCGAGTGCCCAAAGAACAAACCCGTGACTGGTGGTGCGGGTGGAAGTGGTAAAGACAAGAAAGGAAACGCTAGAGTCTTTGTACTTGACACCAAACAAGCCGCTGACATGCCGGAAACTATCACCGGTACGTTTGTAGTCAACGACACCTATGCTAGACTTTTGTTTGATTCAGGTGCCAATTTGAGTTTTATAGATTATAGTTTTTGTAGTCTATTAAATGAACCTTTAACAAAGTTAAATAAAACTCTAAGCGTCAAGACTGCTATCGGTGAAATCGTTAAGATCTCCGAAGCCCTTGAAAACAGAAAAATTCTCCTAGCGGGTTATATTCTACCGATCCAACTCTTACCAATGGCACTTGCTGGTTTTGATATTTTACTTGGTATGGATTGGTTATCTGATAACCATGCACGTATCATCTGCAATAGCAAAACCATTTAACTTTAAGCCCCCGATAAACGAACCATTCGAATTGAAGGGGACAAAGACGCTGGCCAAGTTAGCATAATTTCCATGATTAGGGCTAACAAATGTTTAAATCAAGGATGCTTAGCATTCATGGCCTATGTCACTGAAGAGTCAAAGCCAAAGGAGATAAAGGACGTACCTGTAGTCTCTGACTTTTCTGATGTCTTTCCTGATGAACTTCCCGAAATCCCTCCCGATCGCGAAGTAGAGTTTAGGATCGATCTCATTCTTGGTACCGCTCCGATCGCCAAAGCTCCGTATCGCTTAGCGCCAACTTAGATGAAGGAGTTAAAGAAACAACTCGATGAGCTTCTTGAGAAAGGTTTCATCCGACCGAGTTCGTCACCATGGGGAGCGCCAATTCTATTCGTAAAAAAAAATGGATCCATGCGTATGTGTATTGACTATCGTGCGTTGAACAAAGTCACAATCAAAAACCGATATACACTTCCTAGAATCGATGATCTTTTTTACCAACTTCAAGGTGCTAGCTTCTTTTCTAAAATTGATCTTCGTTCCGGCTATCACCAACTCAAAGTTCAATCCGAAGATATTCCGAAAACTGCATTCCGAACAAGGTATGGACATTATGAGTTCACGGTCATGCCGTTTGGACTTACTAATGCTCCAGCCGCGTTCATGGACATGATGAATCGTATTTGCAAGCCTTACTTGGATAAATTTGCGATCGTATTCATAGACGACATATTAATTTATTCTATGTCTAAGGATGAACATGAAGTCCATCTTCAAACTCTGCTCGAAATTCTTAGAACCGAGAAATTGTATGCTAAATTTTCCAAATGCGAGTTCTAGTTACACGAGGTACAAATTCTTGGTCACATCATTAACGTCAACGGTATTCAAGTCGATCCCTCTAAGATTGAAGCTATCTCTAAGTGGGAGATCCCGAAATCGCCAACCGAGATCAGAAGTTTCTTAGGTTTGGCCAGCTATTACCGTAGGTTCATTGAAAATTTCTCTCGTATAGCCGTTCCCCAAACCTCCTTAACTCGCAAGAACATCAAATATGAATGGTGAGCGAAGCAACAAGAGGCGTTCGATATACTCAAACAAAAGCTCACCCAAGCACCTATTCTGGCCTTGCCAGAAGGTACTGAGGACTTTGTTGTATTTAGTGACGCATCTCACTCCGGCTTGGGATGTGTACTGATGCAACGTAAGAAAGTAATCGCCTACGCCTCTCGAAAACTCAAAGTACACGAAAAGAACTACACAACTCACGATCTAGAGTTAGGCGCCATAATCTTTGCACATAAGATATGGAGGCAGTATCTCAATGGAGTAAAATTTACTGTGTACACTGATCATAAAAGCTTAACGCATATCTTTGATCAAGAAGTGCTTAACATGCGCCAACGGCGATGGATGGAAACTCTCAACGACTACGATTGCGAGATTGTTTACCATGAAGGCAAAGCCAACGTCGTGGCTGATGCCTTAAGTCGCAAGGAACATGAG
Source organism: Bidens hawaiensis (assembly GCF_021521415.1). Lineage (NCBI taxonomy): Eukaryota > Viridiplantae > Streptophyta > Magnoliopsida > Asterales > Asteraceae > Bidens > Bidens hawaiensis. The sequence goes on along the minus strand of NW_027497794.1, from coordinate 37,988 downwards.
AAGCCAAAAAGAGTCCGCGCGTTGCGGCTAAAACTTCAAGTTGATCTTTTCGAACAAATCAAATCTGCCCAAACTTAAGCAATCAATGAAAACAAGATCTCCGACGAAAAACGTAACGGCACTAATGACTCGCTAGTCAAGGGTGACGATGGTATCCTTAGACTCAGCAATAGGATGTGGGTACCAATCGTTTGGGACTTGCGTGAGAAAATTTTGGACAAGGCTCACAAATCAAAATATATGATGCATCCTGGGAGAGACAAAATGTATCATAATCTCAAAGAAAACTATTGGTGGAATGGGATGAAAAGGGATTTCGCTTCGCATGTTGCGAAATGTTTAACATGTTTGAAAGTCAAGGCTGAACACCAAAAGCCTTCAGGGTTGCTTTAACAACCCGAACTTCCTGTAAGGAAGTGGCAGTTAATTACCATGGATTTCATAACTAAACTCCCAAAGACAACTCGTCAACACAATGTTATATGGGTAATTCTGGTCGCTTAACAAAATCCGCACACTTCATACCTATCAATGAGTCGTACTCAATGGATAGATTAGCGCTTATTTATGTAAACACCATTGTAGCTTTGCATGGAGTACCGCTATCAATAATCTCTGATCGAGACAGTCGTTTTACGTCTCATTTTTGGAAAAGCTTCCAACAAGCCTTAGGCACAAAGCTCAACCTTAGCACCGCCTATCATCCACAAACCGATGGGCAAAGTGAAAGGACAATTTAAACGTTGGAAGATATGCTCCGCGCTTGTGTGATTGACTTAGGTGGAAGTTGGGATGACCACTTACCCCTAATGGAATTCTCGTACAACAAAAGCTATCATACAAGTATTCAAGCCACACCATTCGAGGCGTTATATGGTCATAAGTGTAGAACGCCCGTGTGTTGGTCTGGAACTGGAGACAACCAATTATCTGGACCCGAGATAGTCCAAGAGACCACCGACAAAATCCTTCAAATCCGAGAGCGACTTAAGACGACACGTGATCGCCAAAAGAGTTACGCCGATGTCCGTCGTAAGCCGTTGGAATTCAATGTTGGTGATAAGGTTCTTTTAAAAGCTTCTCATTGGAGAGGCGTTGTTCGCTTCGGTAAGAAAGGAAAGCTAAGTCCTCGATTCGTTGGACCCTTCGAAGTACTCGAACGGATTGGTACTGTTGCATACCATTTGCGACTACCCAAGGAAATGCAAGGGATACACGACGTATTCCACGTCTCAAATCTGCGAAAATGTTTAGCCGACGAATCTCTATCCATGCCTTTAAAAGATTTCGAAATAAACGAAAATTTAAAATTTATTGAGAAACCAATTCAGATAGAAGATTTGGAAAAAAAAAGAAATTGAAAAGACGAACATTAAAAATTGTGAAAGTTAAATGGGACTCACGAAGAGGGCCCGAGTATACATGGGAACTCGAATCGGAAATGAGAAAGAAATACCCCCACTTGTTCTTGTAAAGCAATCTCGAGGACAAGATTTATTTCAAGGTGGGGAGGATGTAACATTATGAAAACTCCGAGTTCAAAATGTCAATTTTCCAAAGTCTAAGGACCAAAAATGCCAAAATTCCAAACCTTAGGGTTTAAAATAAAAATTATGTTTTATTGTCCTATCGCGGTACGCGACGGGATAAAAGACAAGCCCATCGAGTATCGCGATGGGGCTTGGTCAACACCTTCAGGAAGGGTCAACAGCGATACGCGATCGCTGGTTGAACCAATGTCATCGCGTATCGCAATGACGTGGCCTGACACATCGCGAAACGTGTACCACGTGGCAGACGGTGGCACAATGTGTCGCCACGTGTCGCCACGTGGAAACACGTCTGCCACGTGTCGCCACGTGGCAGGTCTACGTAGTGACGTAGAAGGCCTAAGTCGTGATACGCGACGGGCTTGGCCAGGAGGCCGTCTCGTACCGCGACGAGATCCAAATTTTGCCTATAAATAGAAGGCCATGGGTTCAAGCCATTCACATCCCAAACATAGCTCTCTTACATCTCTCTAGCCTCTCTCTAGAATATATAAACCATACGCTCGATCCACCTCGATAAGCGTGCCCGATTTCCTCGATTTACGTGTTCGTTTCCTCGAAGTTCGTGCCACCCTCCATCCACATATCGACCAAGAAGGCGTTTGTAACCATGGCAATAAATCTCGAAAGGCGTGCCCACGAGTATTGAAGTTTGGTGTTTTGGCGTGCCAAAGGAAGAAAATACGAGAAGAAGGTTGATCAAGAAGGCAAGAAAAGGTGAGGCGGCGTTGGAGTGCTGCTCAAGTTGTTAGGGTTTCTAAACGCCAACAAGGTAGGCGTAACACCAATGAATATAATATTAAAATATTATAAAAGCCTTAAACCTTAAGTCAAGGTTATACTCGAAACCTCGATAAAAGAAAAGAAAAGAAAACATAACAAAGAAGGAATAAAAGATATGTTTGTGATAGATAAATATATATATATGTGTGCAAATATATATATATTCTTTGTTATGAAATATTATTTAAGTAATAAATAACTATTCTTAAATAATAAAGAAAAAGAATACGTTTCTTAGAGAAGAAGAAACGTCGGTTTTTATAAATAAACTAAAGGTTTATTATTACTTTTAAACTAAAGGTTTTCAAGTAAAAGAGATTTATGAACTAAAGGTTCATCGAGGTAAAGATTATAAAATAAGACTAAAGGTCTTAAGCCGGATTGTATATCCGACTAACAGATGGTTATACTTGTACTATAGGTGCGAGATAGCAAGGGAAAGACCCTCGGATGGTGTTGAAGTCGATCCCAAAGTGAAAAGGTGAATACGCCCCCAAACTTTTACAACTTATTTTCAACCGAGTCAAACATTTTATATGAAAAATATTTACAAGGGAATACGTGTTCCTAAAACCGTTATAAATAAGAGTATAAGCCTGGCCCTCAGGCTGTGGTATACGTTTGTCTAGATCCTTACATATGTTGTAGTACGCGGTGGGAACACCGCACCACGCCTGGTCGTAGGACGCTTTCCCGAGGGAAGCACGACCATGTGTATACATACGGGTACTTAACTAAGTCGAACACTGCGGTGTTTGCTGAGGTGACCTAGAGTAAGAGTTTATAAATGTGTTGTTTAATTTTGTTATTCCTAAGCCACGATGGGCCGAGGCAGGCATAGTCTCGAGGGGTAATAAAGTAAAAGAAAATATTTTAGCTTCAGCGTGTTCACCAGCATTCGTTGCTGACGTATTTTATTTACATTTTTCAGGTGAACAAGGATAGCGCTTGGAGTGTCGAAGTGCTATAAATATCCGATGGCTCGGATTTGTTTTGTATAAACTTAACATATTAAAATTGGTGGTTTATAATTAAAAACAATTAATAGTTTTGTTATAACTTAAACGGGTATCTTATAATCCCGTCTTTTATAATATTACACTTTAAACCCACAAGTTTATAAAGTCTTCCGCTATTAAACGTAACTCTGATTTAATTACACTTGTTGTACCTACATAGTTGCCACACGCCTAGGCCGTGGTTTGGGGTGTGACATGTTATAAACATATGGTTGTTAATTGATAATGTGAAAATTATGTGTTGAAGCAAATGTTGAAATTTTTGGTCAACTGATTAACGAGTAATTATCCACAACCATAGTAACAAGCAAGTGTGGGGAAGTTTATGTTGACTTAACTTGGTTTGTTTGGGTACAACCTCTGACAAGGGTATGGGAAAGGCATTAACTTCTAGCGGTCGAGCAGCCCAATTAAAGATGCAAAGAATGCAGGAAGAGCAAGCACATGTGCAAGTACAAACGGTAAAACCCACGTGGAAAGGTGGGGTGTTGTCAAAATACGCACTATACTAGAATGGCAAGCCGAGTTGTTCATTGATAAAATGGCCACGTTGAATAAACGAATTGAAGGATATATGTGTGAGAAGGAGGTAACCGATCCCAGTTTTGAGGCTTTTGGGATAGTTGACAGATTTAAGGATTTAGGATGGGAAGCAGCTCTGAATGTTACGATGAAGAGAGCAAAACTTTGTATGATCAGGAAATTGAGGAGTGGGTGTCTACATTAAGATGTCCCGCATACAAAAAAGGTAATGACATGAAATTGATTGGGACGGTGGGAGGACAGGAAGTGGTGATGTCATTTGACACATTTAACCAGATCGCGCTTTTTGACACCAAAACAAGCAACTCATGTGTATCCTTCTGCCAAAGATTTATTTGAATGTCCCGAAAAGCATCCTCAATGGCACCACATGCTTGAAAAAGTTCTCAGAAGAGGTGGAGGTTCGGGTGATCAGATTAAGAGAAAGGATTTGAAGATTGAGGCACAGTTATTTATGTCTATTTGCTTGTATAATGTGATGCCTCGAAGGGGAGATATTTCGATAGTGCGAAACTGTGACATTCTTGTGTTGTATGCGTTGATGTGTGGGACGCCCCTTATTTATTACCGATATCTAGTCATGCATAATATTTGGATCAGTCGGGAAAGCAATAGGCGGAAGTTAATTCCGCATTGTTGACTGATCACAGCATTGTTAAAAAATCATGGTGTGATAACTGACGAGTCGGTGGGAATGACCAAGGTATTTAAAGAGTTTAAGTTGTCGGATTTACCGGGTTGGGAGTACACAAAAACTTATAGGCACCATGTGCTTGTGTGTGATAAGGTGAGATGGAGAACGGTTAGAGAGGATATAGAGGCAGAGGAAGATGATGTGATAGAACAAGTGGAAGAAGTAGGTGAGCCCGATTACATGGATGTGGGCGGTGGCAGCAGTTCCCAACACGGGGGTTGGGATTATTCAGATGGTTATAACTCCTATGGCAATAATTGGGCCCATGTGGGGTCCATGAATGAGGTGGTGGAGAGGCATAGGCCTTCCATGTATGAGAATTGGTCAGATGAGTCACGCGCATTATTTGACCCTCAGACCTTCATGGGGGCCTATACTGAATGGGCCAAAAAAGAGAGGCACGACAGGTTGGAGATGTGGAACCGTGCCAATGCTTATGGGCGAGAACATGGGATGAACATGAGATACTTGGATGATAGGAATCGGAGGATGCATGATCAATGGCATGCAGGTGAACCGGTTGTACCAGATCCACAAATTGTAGATTACACGACTCTACCTCCGTATGACGGTTCGGTACGCTATCCCGAACCACCTCTTCATCACTCCATGTGGATCAACCCGATGCAATCAATGGCACCACCCCCACAAGAAGAAGGAAGTAGCGGCGGCGATTGGGCGTTTAACTTCGGCCAGTTCTCAGAGTTTATGACATCTATCTTTGGGTCGGCCCACCCGCCTTACAACTGATTGAGCTTCATGATTCCAGGTGAACACTGTTCTGTATATTTTTGTATAGCTGTTATTATTTTGTCCTTAGTTATTTTGGGTGGATGGGTGGTGGATGTAATACTTATGATTAAGTATTATGGTTGGTGTTGAAAAGAAGGTTGTGTTTTTGAAGTAGTTTGTTTCATTTTCTCTCAAAACCATACATTGGGGACAATGTATCCCAAGTGTGGGGATGAGGAAATTTTCGTTTGTTTTGAAAAATTTCGTAAAAAAAATCAAAGAAAAAATTAAAAAATCAGAAAAACTAAAAAAAACAAATATTTTTTTGTGTTTAATGAAACTGGAAAGTGGTAAGATGGCGGGGTAAAGTTTTGGTCCCTTTTCATGGTCACAATTCCCTAAATAACATGTGCCTAGTTGTTTTTAAAAGGAGATATGTAGTTTTCTAATCAAGGTTAGCATGCTTTTGGTGTAATAACTTGCATTATATATTCGTTTACACTTGAGAAATGAGAAAGTATTGGTTGGTGAGACGGTTGATATTCTCCGATAGAACTTGTACAATTAGTGCATTTCGAGATCTTAGCTTGGCATGAGTGCAAAAGTGATAGAGGCACTTAGGTTAAGCCTCGTCTGGATGAGCGAGAGTGTGGGTTTTGGGGGGTAGGGGCCTCATACATTATACATATGAGGATGGTTATGTGAGGGGCGGGGGGTTGGTTCCTTTAGAAAACCATATTGGGCCTATTCTTTTATTTTATCAACCCTGGTGTTATATTGCGAAACGATCCTAGTTAATAGGTTTCTATGTAATTGTTTTAGTATTTATCAGTTAGATATGAGAAGCATTATGCTTATCATGCTGGTATGTAATGTTCAAGTATTATATTAGTTCAACAAAAAGTTTGTATTAGAGTTGCAATGTTTATGTATGCATAGTTCAAAGTATTATTTATTGAGTGAAAAAAAAAGTTAGTGATGTTTATAGTTGTTTATTTTATTGTTTACTTAGTTTGTTTGTAATAAGTCGTATCAGATCGCTTGAGCTACTTTCAATATTCCCTTCCATACCCTTACACTTGGCCCCGTTACAACCCGTTTTAAGATCTCTTGATTTGTATTCGCCAAAAGCATTTACATAGGTGGAGATTTGATGATTGTACAAGCGTATGCGAGGAGAATTGATTAAATGTTAAATGTACGAATGATCACCAAGGAAAGGTTATTGTGTAAATGTGTGTTATGTATAAGTAAAAGCCGAAAGCATGTTAGGTTTGGTTAGAAATCTATTGTTTAAATGTAACATCAAGTGGACTAGTGCAACCGATAAAAACAAAGGAATAGGGTATGACTTGGGACCTTAACTGAACCGGATTTGTGGTAAGATTGGTGGATACAAGTTGAATGTAATAGAAAGTTGGTGTTGAGATGTTGCTTGGAGGCAAGCAACGATTAAGTGTGGGAATGTGACGGGTGGTCCATGGGACAACCCTTAATTGATCTAATGTCGTTAGTAATCATGTATTGAATTGGTTAATTTTGTGGAATTGGATAACTACGGTGCTTTTGGTGAATTGTAGGTTCAAAGGAGGTTCTGGGGCTACTATGATGTATCATGAAGAAACCTAAGGAACCGGGTACGCACGAGAGGCCAAAACGTGTGGAAAACAAGAAACCTAATGAAACGGTGTGAACCGTGGGCCACGGTGCGGGTCGTAACTGCCCGATTTTCCTCTTGTTTTTAGTTGTTTTTTGATTTCTTTTCATTATCTTTGGATGCAAAACACCTCTAGGGCGAATATTGGAGTGCAAGAACAATACTTTGGTGATTTTTATCATTCAATTGGGTTTGTGACTTGTATGATTACTTTAATTGATGCTATGATGAACCGAATGATGAGTGGCTAGTACCCTTTTTGTTCTCTCCCGAATTGTAAGGTTTCAATTGACTATTTGTGAATTGTTTATGTTATTTGTGGGATAGTAATTTGATCAATTGATTGTATTGCTATGGTGATTGTGTGTTTGTTTGGTAATTGTTAGTATGGTATAAATTCGTGTTCTTGACTATCCGTTCTTGGTGCCATAGGCAATCGAGATTTAGTAGAAGAGAATTAGTGTTACCTATATTATATTGATTATTGAGTGATAACCTTGCGTTTTTTTATAATCCAAGTACTTCGTCCTCTCTAATCACTTTCAAACTCACTTTCATGAATTATGTCTATGTAGTTCATCCCAAAGTAAACATTAACATTATCAATATTGAAAACCTGAAATTGGGAGAGAGCATTGTTTCTTATATTGTTTAAAACTCGTTTATTGCTTTAGTTATTTTTGTTAATCAAAACCAAACAACCAAGTCTTTGAATTTACTTTTGCACTTAGTTTAATTTAGATAAATAACAAAACTACTTGGTAACACAATTTCCACAAACTTCCTGTGTTCGATACCCGCTTATCGCTATCTATAGTAGCAATCGATTTATTTTTGAGTGAGTCTTCGACCTCACATCAAAATGGCGCCGTTGCCGGGAGCTAGTGCGCTTAGTGTTGCGTTGCTTGTTTGATTAAAATAAATAAATAAATTTTTAACGACTTCTAGGAGAGACGAGGAGCTAGCTTACCCTTCTTTCCGAAACGGACTACCCCTTCCAATGAGATACTTTTAGAAGTACAAGATCGTCAATATTAAATTCGATCGGTTTTCGCCGTTTGTCGGCGTAACTCTTTTGACGACTTCTAGCCGCTAGGATATTCTTACGGATTTGATCGATCACATCGGTAGCTTCTTGGACCATTTCGGGTCCCGTGATTTGAGCTTCACCGATTTCATTCCAACTAATTGGAGATCGACATTTACAACAGTAAAGAGCTTGAAAAGGAGCCACATCAATGCTATAATGGTAGCTATTGTTATAGGAGAACTCGATGAACGGAAGATGAGATTCCCAATTCCCACCAAAATCAAGAACATACGTTCGTAGCATATCCTCGAGTGTTTAGATTGTACGTTCGGATTGACCATCCGTTTGAGGATGATAAGCGGTGCTAAGATCGAGACGTGTTCCCAAAGCTTCTTGAAGGGATCGCCAAAAACGAGAGGTAAAACGGGCATCGCGATCGGAGATGATAAACAATGGCAAACCGTGTCGGCACACGATTTCCCGAACATAGATTTGAGAAAGCTGCTCGACAGAATACTTCTCGCGGATCGGAATGAATTTGGCAGATTTGGTCAAACGATCGATGATCACCCAAATTCTATCGTTGCCTTTTTGATTGTTGGGTAATTTGTTGTAAAGTCCATAGCAATGTCTTCCCATTTCCAAACGGGAATCGGTGGTTGCTCGAGTAGACCGAAAGGTCTTTGATGTTCGGCTTTGACTTTTGAGCAAGTAAGACATTTAGATACAAACAACGATACGTCCTTTTTCATACCCGGCCACCAAAAGGTAGCACGAAGATCGAAATACATCTTATCCGCATCGGGATGAACGGAATATCGCGAATTGTGAGCTTCATCGAGTATACAAGTACGAAGGTCATCGCGATTAGGAACCCACAAACGATTGAGAAAGTACAAAAGACCATCAGGTTTGGTTTCAAGTTGAAGTTCGGCTCCAAATGACATTTCTTCGTACATGTTACCCTCTTCAACGGAGGTACGTTGAGCTTGGAAGATACGAATTTGAAGATCGGTTTGAACGACGACGCTTAAGAGTAGAACGGATTTAACATTAACCTTTCAACTTAGGGCGTCGGCGACAACATTCGCTTTACCGGGGTGGTAGCGAATCTCGCAATCGTAATCACTAAGTAATTCGGCCCATCGTCGTTGTCTCATGTTGAGATCTTTTTGGTCAAAAATATGTTGAAGGCTTTTATGATAGGTAAAAACCACACATTTCGTACCATAAATGTAATGTCTCCAGATTTTGAGAGCGAAAACGACGGCACCAAGTTCGAGATCGTGATTCGTATAGTTCTTCTCGTCGACCTTAAGTTGCCTTGATGCGTAAGTGATGACTTGATCTCGTTGCATGAGAACACAACCAATTCCTTGATGAGACGCATCGCAAAATACAACAAAATCGTCGTTTCCATCGGGAAGGGTTAGGATAGGATCATTGCAAAGCATAGCCTTGAGAGTTTGGAAAGCTTCCTCTTGCTTCGAACCCCATTTGAATGGTTTACCTTTATGAGTGAGGGAGGTAAGAGGCAAGTAAATCTTAGAAAAGTTTGGAATGAAACGCCGATAATATCCGGCCAAACCAAGGAAGGATCGAATTTTCGTGGGAGTCGTTGGAGTTTTCCAATCCTTAACGACCTCAATTTTTGCAGGATCAACATGAATACCCTTTTCGTTTACGATATGTCCTAAAAATTGAACTTCCTCGAACCAAAATTCACATTTGGAGAATTTGGCATAGAGTTTTTCGTTTCTAAGGAGCTCGAGAATAGAACGCAAATGATGTTCATGTTCGGCTTTGGATTTAGAGAAGATAAGGATGTCATCAATAAAGACAATAACGAATTTATCGAGGAATGGTTTGCAAACGCGGTTCATGAGGTCCATAAATACCGCGGGTGCATTTGTTAACCCGAAGGGCATAACCAAAAATTCGAAATGTCCATATCGAGTACGGAAAGCAGTTTTAGGAATGCCTTCTTCGCAGCACGCAATTGATGATAACCCGATTGAAGATCGATTTTGGAGAATCAAGTTGCGCCTTGGAGTTGGTCGAATAGGTCATCAATACGTGGCAAGGGATATCGATTTTTGATGGTGAGTTTGTTAAGTTCTCGGTAATCGATGCACATACGAAACGAACCATCCTTTTTTTTCACGAATAAGACGGGAGCGCCCCAAAGAGAAGAGCTAGGATGAATGAAACCTTTGTCGGAAAGTTCTTCGAGTTGGTTCGACAATTCTTGCATTTCCGACGGGGCTAGACGATAAGGAGCCTTGGCCACGGGCATTGCGCCGGGCACAAGATCGATTTGGTATACAATCGGACGACCGAGAGGAAGACCGGTAACATCGTCGGGAAAGACATCGGGGAAATCACGAACAATGGAAATATCTTGGATTTTCCTTTCCTTTTTGTCTTTTGTCACCAAGAGGGCTAAAACGGAACGTACTTTTGGCGTAAGTACTTTTGCGATTGGGAGCACGACATGAGATTAAGTCTTCTAGAAGCAGCGTTTCCAAAGACTTTAAGAATTTTACCGTTTACTAGCGGAATGCGAATGAATTTATCGAAACAAACGACTTCGGCACGGTGCAAAGATAACCAATCCATGCCACCTATGACATCGAAACTTCCATTTGCATCGGGATGAGATCGATAGAGAATTTATGATTAGCAAGTATAAGAGTACAATCGCGGACAACGGAGTAATGGAATTTCCATTGGCGACTTCAACGGAAAACGGTCGGGAAAGCTTAGTTCAAGACATAGCTAATTTCGACTCAAATTTCGAAGATATAAAACTTCTATCGGCACCAGTATCAAATAAAATAGAAGCCAAATGATGGTTCACCAAAAACGTACCGTTCACGACATCGTTTGCAACTTGAGCTTGATTCGTGTTTATCATGAAAGCTCGCCCTTGATTTCCATGGTTGACTTGAGGTGCTTATTGTGGAGGTGGAGGTGGTGCTTGGATGGGTTGGATGAGTGGTGCATTGAGTTGGGGGAGTTGGGGTTGATAGGTTTGGACTTGGTAGGCTTGGGTTTGGTAATAAGGTATGGTTACGGTTTGAGCTTGGTTAGCAAAAGTTAAACGTGGGCAATTGTAGCGAAAGTGGTTGGGATCTCCACAATTGAAGCAGGCTCGGGGTTGTTGTAGTTGGTTTGGTGAGTAGGGTGCATATCGTTTTGGGAATTTTGGGGAAGAGTTCTTGGTTGATTAGTTTGGTTAGGTTGGGTTCGTTGGATGGATCGGCATGTGGTGTGGAAGTGACCAAATCGGTTACAAATTGTACAATGGCGACACGGCGAGTTTGTTGTATGGTGAATTTGGCAAGTGTTACATAGCGGGTAGTTACCAACATAAGGTTTTCGGTTTTGGGGAAGAGTTTGGGCTTGTTGTTGTGGTTGAGGTTGGGTGACGGCATAGTTTCGGTAGTTGGTTTTGGGTTTCTTTTTGTTGTTGTTGTTGTTGTGACGGGATGAGTTGAAGTAGTTGATGGATTGTAGTGCGGGTTCAACCTTGGCTTGGGAAGCGGGCTCGGCTTTTGCTTTCTCGGTCGTTTTCTTAATGGTGAGGGTACCCACTTTCACGTGATTTTCCGACAGCGCGCTGGCCAAAGTGATGGCATCCTCGAGGGTCACGGGTTTGCTACTCACGGCAGAGTCCCGGATTTGCATTGGTAACCCCCCAATGTATTTATTAATTTCACGTTCGGTTGGGGTAACCAAATGAGGAACAAGGATGCTCAACTCATGGAAGCGGAGTGAGTGAGCGGCGTTATCACCACTTTCTTGCATAAATTCCAAAATTCTTCCTCGAGCTTTTGGAGCTCGTGTTTAGGACATAATTTCTTCATCATGAGTGATTTGAGATCAGACCATGGGAGAGCCATAGCCATTTCCGAACCTTGGAGGTGCATAACACTACTCCACCATGTTAGAGCGGTTCCTCTAAACATGCTTGCGCGAAATTTGTCCTTTTTTCATCAAGGCATTCGCTGTGTCGGAACACACTCTCGGTCAATTCAAACCATTGCAACAAGGTAGTCGCACAATTGGTTCCATGGAACTCGTACGGGTGAGCACTATTAAATTGCTTAAGCAAGTAGGATGCGGGCTTGGGTTCAACAGGTGCGGGTTGGGTAGCTTGGATTTGGGTTATAAGTTTGGGAATCACAGCGGCCATTTGTTTGGCAATGAGAGCGGCCATATGTCAGGTGGAGTACTTGCGCGGTTGGCGTCTTAGCGGAGGCATGCTAAAAGATTATAAAGAAAATGGGATAAGTTTTGGGTAAAAAGAAATGAATGTGAAAGTGTATAAAAATAACATAAGATGAAGTTCAAGTTTATTGATTGTGAATCCTAGAGTTAGTAAGGAGGAGATGTTAGTGTTAGATAAAAATATAATTCTTGGTATATAAACAACAAAACCGAAAACAATAGTAAATGGTTTTTGAGAGGTTAAAGCTTAAAAATTTGAGATTTTGAGATTTATAGAGTCGGAAAAATCGTGCATGATCCACCATGACTTGATATTCCAACACTAAAAGGTTTAATAAACACCACGTTGGAGTCTAAACATGTGTACGTACCACCAAAACTTTTTCATGTTTTCGACTCAAATAACGATAATAACACAATAAATCGAAATACAACGTCATGTCAAAACGCTAGTACACGTACCACCGTAGTTCTATTGTTTTGACACCGAAAATAAGGATGGCGACCGGAACGCTCGCATTCGACTACTTAAAGTATTGACATTTATAACATGGTTTGTGGCCTAGAAAACAAGAATTATAACTCAACCATCCAAGGTAAGTAAATCACCTTCGATTCTTAGAACCTTTTTGTCAAATGGTCATTTTATAATGTCTCGTTTCTATGATGACTACAAACCCGAAATAAACGCAACCTTTAAGGGATTTGAAACAACGGGATCCAAGTTAATCTTGTAATCAATAAAACACAATGAAAACTACTTTTTGCGTTTTAAGGTAAGGATACCTTGGAAATTGGTGAATTTTAAAGAAGTTTATAAATAAATAACCTGCGATATAAACAATCAATTATAGAGTAAACACGTATGAGCACACGTATATGACCCTAAGCATAACAATTCTAGGTCGTTACGTCTAACCACCTATCTTATTGTCATGGCTCTGATACCAATCTGTCGCACCTCGACCAAAGGCAGCGGAACATGCCGAGGTGTAACGATTGCCCATAAGCACATGACACTATTAAAGCGACAATATTTAATAAACTCATTTCATTTCACAATATCGAAAATGTCACATAGAAATATTCATAACAAGTCACAACAAAATATAACAAAATATAGCAAATCAAATATTGTTAATTTTTGCTAATATCCTAATGGTATTTGTGACGTTTTCTTCAAGTATCCGAAATCAACCAAGATGTAAACCTGTAACATTTCATAAAATAAAGTTTGTCAACACGGAGGTTGGTGAGAAATTCATAAGTTTGAACACATAGATATATAGTATGACAGATCCACAAAACTAGTATACGAAACAATAAATAAAAGCTATAAACTTGGATAAATAGTTATCGCCAAACAAGTTAGCGTCACCTAGCTATAAGGGGATGCCAAATAGTCTAGGATTTTATAGTTATCGTTAATTGCATTACGTTAACGACACCTTGCCATAAGGGGTTGCCAAATGGTCTAGGATTTATAGTTCCACCATCCAAAAGCGATAAACACATAGGCAAATAAGCATAGAACACTAAATCGAGCAATTATTCAAGTAAAGTATACAACAACGTTTGTGGTTTAAGAACCAAGTATAAAGCATTTAGTTTAGATAAGATGAAATGTCACCTCCAAAACAAAAGATAAAAAAACGGGGTATGAAGTTACTCACGTTCGAGTAATAAACTTGAAAGATTGATTATTTGGAGATTTGCCGGAACGACGAGTTTAACGTATGAATCCTAAATAAAGAAAGTGTAAGATTTAGAAAGGTTGCCTTAAATATGATTAAATAAAATACTTGTTGCAAAAAGTAAACAATTAAAGTTCAAGATTTAAAATGTAACTGTTTAAGAATTTATAATAATAACCTTTTAAAAATGTAAGTTTGCTCGAAACCGGGTTAAAGTATCTAACCTTAATATTTACTTAACCAATGTTAAGTAATAAGGTGGGAAAAATGCTAAAATGCAAGTTCCATTGGTAAAGATACTAAAACGGGTCTTTAACGAGTGTTCGGGTTGTTGGTTCGGGTCTTGATGAATGGTCAACCCAAAGTCAACTTTTCAAAATATTATTTGTTATGAGATAACTCACAAAAACTTTATAAGACTTAACCAAGTTTGTAGATCTATTGTTTTGGAACTAACAACGTTCGTTAAGCGAGTGTTCGGTTTTGTCGGTCCAAACTTTGTTATGAGATCAAGTTGGATCCAACATTTCCAAGTACTTAAGAAAATAATAAAAATCAGTTTGTAAACTATTTTTAAAGAAATATACAAGTCTTGATAGCTAAAAACACACTTGTGTGTTTTAAGTGAGTAAAAATCGGATCGGTTCAGTTTCCATCTCACAACAAGTTCATAGATGGATTCCACATACCCATATATCATAGATCTTGTATAATAATGTACAAATGAAAATATTTAAGTTTTACAACTAAAAAGGTCAACAACAAGTCTTTTTAACAAAATGTTCGGTTTGGTTCGGTTTCCATCTCACAATAAGTTCATAGATGGATTCCACATACCAAAGACTTGTACATGTGACTAACAAACTAAAATGAGCAGGAGTTAAGCATGGTTAGTAAGCAATAATAAGTTAGATAAATATATATATATATATATATATATATATATATATATATATATATCAAGAACACGAAGTTCTCCATCAAGCCTTGCCTTACGAGGTCCGAAACCTCACCAACCGGAGCAGAGAAGTAACTACCAAAGGTAACAAGGGATATTATTATATATATGTTGTGCCACCATATAAAAGTATTAATAAAGTTAGATTAACAAGTTAGAAAGAAAGATTAAACTCAGTTTGACTTTTATAAATCAAACCTTCAAGAACACTAATAAACAACCTTGAATCTTTGATGTTTGAGAGAGAAATTTGGAGTTGTAGCAGGTGTAAATGAAGGGAAATAGTAGTGTATATATAGGGGAAGGAGTTGGGTCAAATATGGATGATAATATCAAAAGGTTGCATGCAAATAGGTCAAAAACAAACACAAAACAACAAACAAAACATGCAGCTAATCTGGTGTTGTTCGCGCTACGTGACCGGCATAGGGGTCTCCCGTCACACGGCGCGACGAGGTGGATTTCCTGATTTTTCAATATTTTCAAAAATGGCACATTTGGCCCCCGAAGTTCGTTTTAAGTGACTTTTAAGCGTTTTAAAGACCGAAATGAATATTTTCAAAACCCAACAAGTGTAAAACAATATTGTAACATAAAATCCATCATTTTGATTATATCCAAGGTTTCGGTTTACAAAACGGGTCGGTTTACATAAATAAAGTTTCCAAAACGAATACAAACAAGACCCGAAATTGACGAATGTCACAGTGTGCTTCGGTTTCAAAAACGAACACACATTCCAAACTGAAACAGGTAGAGAAGACAAAATCTTGTCCCTATAGCCCAAAAACACCGGAGTTGAAGCAAACCGTTCGTACTTATAATGTCAAATCCCACAATGGTAGACATAAATGGCTGCCCAAACCTCCAGTGAAAGTAACTGCAAGCCAAATATTTAATGATCAAATGGATATGTCATGGCAACCCACGACAAATTTAGATGAATCAGGGTCACCCAGTGTAACTATGGACTGGGTACCAAAATCTAATTAATCCTGCGCTTTGTGTAGGGACAGCTATGGAGGAATATCATCAGACCTTGGTATGTTGATAGTGGCTGTTCCAGGCACATGGCAGGAGACATTTCCCAACTTCATGACATTCAAACACTCAATGGTGGGTATGTGTCCTTTGCAGGAGGAGAGAAGGGAAAGATTACTCAGAAGGGTACTGTAAGTAACGGTGTTCTAAAATTCGAAAATGTTAATTTTGTTCAAGAATTGAAGCATAGTTTGTTGAGCGTTTCTCAAATCTGTGATAAAGACTTTTCAGCTCACTTTACTAAGAAAGAGTGCTTGATTTTGAAACCTGGTATAATTATACCAGAAGACTGGATTCTTGTTCGATCACAGCGAAAAGATAATGCTTATGTGATCGACATGAACAAAAATGTTCCTGATGAAATGACATGTTTGTTTTCAAAAGTGTCGGAACACAATGCTATGCTTTGGCATCGTCATCTTGGTCATGCTAATACAAAGAATTTTAACCGTCTTGCTAAAAATGATTTGGTCCGTGGTTTACCCATTAAAGATTTTGTTACTGTTGAAAAATGTGTGGCATGTGCTTTGGGTAAACATCATCAAAAAACTCATAAACCAAAATTGATCAACTCCATTTCATCAGTTTTTCAATTGCTACATATGGATCTTTTCGGTCCAGTTCATGTTTTGAGTCTCTCACGCAGCTCTTACTGTCTTGTTATTACTGATGAGTACTCATGTTTCACTTGGGTGTTTTTCTTGTCAAATAAGAGTGAAACTGCAGATTTGATCAAGAAGTTCGTGGTGCTTATGAAGAACCAACTGAATTTGAAGCTAAAGGGAATACGTTGTGATATTGGCACTGAATTCAAGAATGCGTCTTTAAATCATTTTCGTTCAGAAAAAGGGGTGATGCGTCAATACATCTCTGCACGGACACCAAAACAAAATGGCGTGGCCGAAAGAAGAAACGGAACTCTTATTTAAGTGGCAAGGACTATGATGTGTGATTCTAAGCTGCCATTGTTCTTCTGGGCAGAAGCCGTCAACACGGCATGTTATGTTCAGGATCGGGTGATAATCAACAAATCACAAATGAAAACCCCGTATGAGATTGTCTATGGTCACAAGCCTGCTGATGCACACTTCAGAGCTTTTGGTTGCCTGTGCACTCTACTGAATCTCGAATCTACTCCGAAATTCGGGGCTAATGCTGATGAATGTTACTTTGTTGGTTATACGGGTAATACAGCTTACAGAGACTACAACAAGTCAACCAAGCAGATTATAGAGTCCTATGAGGTTCGTTGGTTGGAAGAGAATGAAACTGATGCTCGTGTTGGTCCAGACTGGTTATTCAACTACAATGAACTCTTTAAACCATTCAACGTGTTTCCAGCCACCAACCCAAATGTAGTTTCCATAGACATTGTGAAAGAAGATCAAAATGTTGTGTCTCACATATCTCTTGTTTTGGATGATGATTTAACAGACCCAATCGATGTCACTCCATCCATGCCTGTAAATCAACCAGAGCCTGTCACAACTTCATCATCTTCACCAACTCCGTCAGAAAATGTTTCAACAGTTGAGGGGGAGAGTCCTATTCGTCAGATTTTCGGAGCACACTTTTTCCCGATGCCATTCCAAATGAATATGTCGCCGGTACCCTCGTACTCACACAGTACAGCGACCTATGGATGGAAGAACCCTCTTACTGATATTGATGAGAACCTGTCAAACCTACACTCTATCGGTGATTTTTTCGATCAAATAATTCCAACGAGGATTCAGAAAAATCATCCAATTGAGAACGTCATAGGTCCACTTGAAACGAGCGTGTCCACCAGAAGTCAGACAGGACACAACAACAGTTGTTTGTTCTCCTGTTTCATTTCCCAAATCGAGCCAAAAACAATAGAAATGGCACTTCAAGAACCAAGTTGGGTTGATGCTATGCATGAAGAGTTGAATCAGTTTGATAAGTTGAAGGTGTGGAGATTGGTTGAGTTGCCAGAAGGAAAGAAAGCTCTTGACACGAGATGGGTATTCCGAAACAAACAAGATGACACAGGGGTTATTGTTAGAAACAAGGCATGGTTGGTAGTTCGTGGTTTTCGTCAAGTTGAGGGATTAGACCACACTAAAGTCTATGCTCTAGTGGCTAGGCTTTAGACCATCCAAATATTTATGGCCTATGCGTCGTTCATAGGGGCTTAAAGTGTATCAGATGGATTTCAAGACCACATTTCTGTATGGGGAAGCCAAAGAAGAGATCTATGTGGATCAACCACCATGTTTAGTCGACTCCAAGAAACCAAAGCACGTCTACAAGCTAGACAAGGCATTATATGGGTTACACCAGGCTCCTCGGGCGTGGTATGCTACGTTGACCTCACATCTTCTAGATCATGGCTTCAAGTGAGGAACCATTGATCAAACTTTGTTCCAGAAAACTGTCGGAAAGGATTTAATTCTAGTCCAAATCTATGTAGATGACATTATTTTCAGATCCACCAGTGCCAATTTGTGTGCAGAGTTTGAGGAAGTAATGAAGAAAAGATTTGAGATGAGTTCGCTGGGTGAAATGACAACATTTCTGGGGTTACAGGTTCGCCAAAGCTCGGCAGGAATTTTACTGCATCAAGGGAAGTATGTTGAGGATATGCTTGCAAAATTCGAGTTTCAAGATTCCAAGAGTGCTAACACTCCCATGGCGGAAAGGCCTTTACTTTCATCTGATCCAGAAGGAAGTCCCTTAGATCAAACGTACTATCAATCGATGATCGGGTCTCTGGTGTACCTCACTGCCAGTCATCCTGACACCATGTTTGCAGTCTGCCAATGTGCTCATTTCCAGGCTAATCCTAAACTCTCTCATTTAATTGCTGTTAAATGTATTTTTAAATATCTGAAGGGACAACCGAAGTTAGGTCTTTGGTATCCCAAACAATCATAATTTGATATATATGCTTTTGCTAATAGCAATTATGGTGGAGATGACATTGACAGGAAATCTACATATGCCGGATGTCAGTTCTTAGGAGATCGTCTCATTTCTTGGCAGTGTAAGAAACAACAAACGGTGTCCACCTCCACTACCGAGGCGGAGTATGTTGCTGCATCAGCTTGTTGCTCTCAGGTCATCTGGATGCAAAACCAACTGCTGGATTATGGTTTGGAATTTCTTGATACTCCAATCTTTTGTGATAACGATGCTGCCATTGCAATTGTGAAAAATCCTGTTCAACATTCTAAAACCAAGCACATCGATATCAAAAAAAAATTATTCATGACTGTTACGACCGAAAATTGATTCACCTTGAACAAGTTCACACTGATAACAATGTGGCGGACTTATTTACAAAACCGGTCAGAACAGCCAAATTTAATGTGCTTGTGAGTTTTCTTAAAATGCTTCGTTTCGAGGATTGAGTCTTTTTGGGAATAAATTTGTACATATTTGTCTAATTTGCACAAATTTAGGGGGAGAAAAATCAAATAGTCAAAAATAGTGTGTGTGCGTTGTTTTATTTTTTTTTTTTAAATTTGCTTTTCAAGATTTATTCTCGCTTAAAATTATGTCAATTGCTCAAGTTTGAAGGACATATACTTGTATATGGTTGGTCCGGTTTTCTACTCGTAGACTCACATGATAGCCATTTACCTAAAGACTGAAAGCATCCGGGGCGATTGTGATATGTTTTGTGTTTTGTATTCTTTCACTTAAAATTATGTCGGTAACTCTGAGCTGGAAGGACATGTATCTTCATACATGTTTGGTCCGGTTAACCACTTGTGGTCATATAGGATAGCCATTTACCTGAAAGCTTAACGTGACCGGGGTGACTGAATTCTTAATGCTTGTGTTATCTGTAACTCCTTGGAAAATGATATTACTATTCAATTAATAGCTTTTTAGAAGCTTCAAAATATTTTAAAATGAAAATTGATCCAACATTTGGAAAATGATAGGTAAATTGTTTTTGTGTGCCTAACGGGTGAAGTTATTAAGCTTAAAAGGCTCTAGAACAGTCATTGATTTGTATGATAGCTTTCCATGATGCGTAAAAGTTGAAGTGATATACACTAAATATGCTAAACTTAATGTGGAGAGTCATTTTGAAGAAATGTGCATGTCTCATATACATCTCTCCGAAGGATAGGCAGAAAAGTAATTACCCAGTCATACACGAGCCCGTTAGTGTCTTGATCACCAAAAATATTGTGTTATTAAGTTATTAAAAAAATCTACAAAAAGAGTTTATTTTATCCTATTAAAGTCTTTGCTTTAAATATTTCAAAAAGCTTAGAGGGTCAAACTAGAACTACAGAGATAGGGGCACACAAGTAAGTCCTGTCATGTCTCGAATGAAAGGCTTGTCAGTCCACTGGCTTGTAAGTCCAACGTTCAATCTTAAAGCTTAAAGTCTTATTTGTTTGTATATATATATATATATATATATATATATATATATATATAAATCTTTTGATCAAGCACTAGGGGGTTGGAGTCAAATTGGGGTGATATAAGGAAAGCCAAATACGCTTTGAGAAGAGATAGGAGGCATCACAGGTCCATGAGTGATGCCCATCTAAGCTTTATGCCGAACTGAACCTAAATCATATCACTAATGCAATAAAAATCATGCTAAGTTTATTATACCTGCTATCAACCTGTCTTTTTATGTCATAATAACGTTGAACATAAATCCTAGTGACGGCCTCTTAAACAATATGATTCCATGTTCGGACTTTTCCATAAAAGGCGGCAGTTTTATCAAAGTACTGCAATTTGATCCCAAATTTGCAAAATTCAAAAGGATTATTTGTTTCATGTTGCTTATTATTATTATTATTATTATTATTATTATTTGTTTCGTTTAATTTCGTCTTATTCGTTTCATCTCGAAACCACTCTCCTCGAAATGTATGTTTTAACTTGGCTATCTTCAACATGATTGAACTGTGTTTTGGGTTTAAAAAATTTATCTACTGGATTGTTTGGAAGTTGTTCTTGGGATGTGTTTTGTCTAATGGATACATTAAAACCTGGTTTGGGCCAAGATGGAAATCTGGGCTCATCTGATCTGTTATTAAAGGTTCTCGGCCCAAACTGTTGGAAGAGTAAGGAGGTGCTGGTGTGGGCGTAGTAGGGTTCTCGGCCCATAAGTTGTGAGATTTAAAAGGCTTCTCAAACTCATATGTCTTCATTATTTTCAAATTAATTTGTTCATCGCATCTGTCTTTCTCTCCCAAATCATCTGGCCGAGGACCCTCTCCTGCTATACTAATCATAAGCTGCTATCCGTATTTCGTGCTTATTTGATTCACAGGTAAATGAACCCAGGTTCAAGTGAATCATCTTAGTGAGACTCAATGTCGTGTAGATGAACAGGGATAATGAGGAGTTAGGGGCTTCGATTAGAGAGTGTTGGGGTTTATTTGTTGGGAATTTCAATTGAGTTTGTTGCATGTTTCATGGAGTTTTCGGCCTCCTTGGAGAAGACAACACATATTTCAAGGAGAAACCCAAAGGGTTTTCGGCTTCCAGCTGTAAACCAGTCAAAAGGATCTTGGTTGACTTTTGTTGACCGAGATCTTCTGGCACTGACCGAGAACACATGTTCTCGGTGGTTTTGATTGACCGAAATCGCTGGTTTTGACCCAGAACTCATGTACTCAGTCAATGTTGACAGAGAACTCCTGTCTTTGACCGAAAACCCATGTTTGACAAATATCTTGTGGACAGAAAACTCTCTGTTGGGCCTGACCTTTTTGTCTTATGGGCCAACAAATATTTTTTATCTTATGGGTCAACAAATTGTTGGGCCTGATCATTTTGGTCCAACCTATAAGATCTGTTGTTTTAAAAATTAATTAACTTGACTAACTTATTTTAAAATATAACTATTGTCAAGTTTACATTTACTAACTTGATATGCTTGGTGCAGTAATGGCTGATCATACTCCGTTAAAGTTTGTGGATACACATAATATTGCTGGATATTTATCTGATCCACCACTGGCTCAAAAGGAGTTCAAGTCTATGATTGTCGGCCTCAACACTTGCAGGATTTCTCACGCAATACGAGAAAACCCTGTAATATGCAGGAAGATGATCACTGATTTTTGGAATAATGCCTCAATCAATCCACGAGGTCCATATGGAGTTATGTCGATAGACTCCAAAGTACAGAAGAAGCCAGTTTTTGTCACAGAGGCTATTATAAGAGAGATGCTTCTGTTTGGTGATCAACTTGATTACCCGACGGAATATTCAACTATTGTTGTCTCTAAGATTCTCACTAGGATGGGTTATGAGGGTACTTATCCTCCAGCAATCAAGAAGTTATTTCACCCATACTGGAGGTTTTTGATACACACGTTCTTCACATGCGTGTCGGGAAGAAAGGGGGGATCTGACGAGATAAGTCATACTCAGATGTCTGCTATCACTGAACTGATCATGGATTGGAATTACAACTATTCCAAGTTTGTCTTCAATGAGATTATGAGAAATCTGAAAGGAAAGAAGAAAGAGATGTTTCTCATGTATCCAAGATTTCTACGGATGATTTTCGACTCACACTACACGGTCTCGTCAAATCTGTTGATACTCTAGATATGAAGTCAATGGGACCCAACTCCTTTGGGTTAATGAAACAGTCCAGGAAAGGCTCCAAGATTCTCTATCAGGGCCTTTATGCTTTAGAGAAATTTGGCAGATTTACTGAAACTGAAGCTGTACAAGTTACAGCTCAAGTTGCTAATGAACATGTAACACCAGTTCAAAGGCGTTCTTCTGCCTTTGAGATCAGTTCAGATGAAGAAGAAGAAGAAGAAGAAGAAGAAGAAGAAGAAGAAAAAGAGACAGAACACCGGGAGATAGATACTGCTCCGACTGCTGATCAATTAAGTGATTTTGAATTTCAAGGAATTATTACAATCAACTGCTCTGAAGCCTCCTCAAGCATTTGATGTAAACAAAGAAGATGATGTTCTTGAGGAACCAGCCAATGATCTCATTCCACGAAAATGCAGTAAGAAAGATCCGAGATTGAATGTTCTGGTTCCTGAGACTGAAACAACAACCACAACACCAATAACAACCGCAACCAATAGCCTACAACAACAAACTCACCAACCTGAGTCACATGCTTCAGAGACTCAAGTTGAACCAAGTGCATCCACTGCAGAGCCACTGATTCAAGATCAGGTGTTTGATGACTTTGCTCGTGATTTTGATTTTGAGTCAAGTTCTGGTGTTTCTGATAAGGTTGCTCAGATTCTTGCCATGCAAGAAAATTTTCTACAGAACAAAGGCAAGGGTATTGTGCTTGTAGATGCTCCAGTTGATGTACAAGCTCTTCAACGTCGAGTCTTTGAGCTCGAACCAGATTCTGTCGTTAAGGATGTACGCATTCAAGAATTGGAAGCTAGTAACTCCGACAAAGATTCAAAAATTAAAGAGCTTCAGTCAAACATGGGAGAACTAACTGCTGTTTATCTAGACCTCCAAAAAAAACTTGTTCAGAATTTTGGAGATGAATTCAAGAGCAGTATTGATGCAACTTCAAAGAAGCCCAATGTTGATCAAGGTGGCAGCTCTACTGTTCGTCCAGTTGAAAACATAAATGAGTCGGAGACACTGAAACAGTATATGTCTGCACCTTCAATCGCCAAAGAGAATTTAGAGTTCAAAAGAAGCTGCTGGTGATGAAAAACTCAAATCAGAATGTCGAGTCATCAGATCATCCAGACAGGTTCGTTGTTACTTTTCAAAAAGGTTTTTCAGATAAATACAGTGATCGTTCGGGAGTTGTGTCATGGGGCTTTGATGCTGAAAAGAACATGTGGTGGGTTAAGAGGAAATCCGGGACCACCGAGTATTATAAGAAGATGAAAGACTTTGGTTCTTGGACTAAAGTGGATCTCAGTGATTTGATAAACTCTCCATTTCACAACCCAACCAATGACAAACGCGGTAGGGATTTCTGGAACTTTCTTAGAAATCAAGTTGATCGAGGCTTTCCGACAATGCCAACAGCTGAGTCGTTTTTAAAGAAAACAAAGGGGGTCATGGATCCGAGAACAGGAATAGACGATGGTTAACGTCATGTGACCTGCTACAAAGAAAGCTACTCATATTCCTGTACCTGAAGCGATTCCAGATGGCACTTTGGACAACATGAGGTTCTTGATGTATGATAGTGTAACTGCCACAGTTGTTGTCAAATTACAGAAGGGCAAAGGGCAATACAGATTTGTTGATCCAAGATATTTACTAAAGTTTGGAGAGAAAGACATCAAGACCCTCAGTACATTCCAGATAATAGCTGATCCGATCTTTGAAACAGCTTCTAAAGAATTCACTTGCATGGTCGCTTCTATTATCAGGTGCAAATTTTGGGCAGGTGCTTTGAAAGACGCTGACATTGATTACATGGAGCATGATTGAAGACCAAGCTACAAACCAAGGGGGAGATTGTTGGGCCTAGATTAGTTTGGTTTGTACTTAGTTTAAGAGTGTGTGTTTGGGCTTTTGGTCATTATTGGGCTCGTGTGTTGGTTTCCTATATATAGGACGTATTGTATAGGGTTTAGGTTGTTAGTTCACTTGGGTTTTTGGCCGTCTAAGAAGTTGTTCTAGACGAGTTGTGTATTGTTAGTGCTTAAGCACCCAACATATAATAATACGTGTGTTTTGAAGCCATTCTCGTGTTCTACGTATGTGTGTTTGTTTGTGTTCTTGAATCATCTAGTGTTGGAATTCCGCTCCAACACCTAGATCGTTGATATCATAATTGTAGTGATCCAGATTCGGGACTTACACAATGCTATATGGAACAGATTGTTGGTCCATCAAGAAGGCACAAGTGCGGAAGATGGAGGTAGCAGAGATGAGAATGCTACGCTGGATGTGTGGGCACACAAGGTTAGACCGAATAAGAAACGTTTTGTTTCGAGAGAGATTAGGGGTAGCTAATATTTCAGACAAGATAAGGGAGTGGAGATTGAGATGGTTTGGACATGTGAAGAGAACACAGACGAGGAACCCAGTTAAATCCGTAGAAAACATTACTATAGAGGGAAGGAGTGGTAGAGGACGACCTAAATTGACGTGGGATGAGAGGACTATGCATGATTTGATAGACCTAAATCTCTTAGAGGACATGGTTAGGATATGAATTCTTGGAGAAGTAGAATTAAAGTTAAGGATTTTTAGGGAGAAATGAATACCTTATGGGCCTCTATTTACCTTATTTTTGGTCACACACCATTATGGTATTTCCTTTTCATATATATATATATATATATATATATATATATATATAGTATTATCATTTTTACTACGTGCTACTATCAATTATACTATAGTTGAACTTTGATTTCCTTATATATTGTCGCATACATATGTAGTCAAGAGCTGAGTGTCTCTCTGAAAGCCACCTGTCTATCCTATTGGATAGAGGTACGGTGTGCCTACATTCCACCCTTCCCAGACCCTACTTATAGTTTTGCTATTTGTGGGACTCCACTGGGTATGATTGATGATTGATAATTGATAATTTTGTTTTATTTATCTATATTAATTTAAATGTATGTAATTTTATTTATACTTAATTTTTGGTTTTAGTTGCATTAACTTAATTTTAGTTATATAAATATTATTATTTTATTTAAAAATAGAGAGAAGTAGTGAATTGATGACCATTTCCTTGTTATTTTGGAAGAAAGTTAAGTGAAATGGGGTATGATTAATCTTTAGGTTTAGTAAGGGTTAAAAATTCCTGTTATATTTTAGTAATCTGCAGACGTTAAAAAACAAACAGTCTTTATATTGCAGACTGCAGAGGTTTAGTCCACCTCTTCTGCTACAGAGACCTGCAGATGTGGTTCGCAAATTGCAAATATTTTACCTCTTAAAAAACAAACAGCACCTAAGTTACTCAAATGCTATGAGTTTTGTCAAACATATCTTGAAGATGTACATAAAAAAGTTTAAAAAAAAATTCTCAAAATTGTGGTATGTGAAATGTGAATAGCAGTTGAAACATTTATAAATATATTTTCCGCGACTTGAACCTGGGACTCTTTTTTAAAGGAGCCGGCGTATCAAACTTGTTAATAGATTGTGCTACAGCAGAAGATGTTATGCATACATTGGTCTAAATTTATTTAAACTTAAACAGGTCGTCTGTCGTTAACCAACTTTGGTATTGTAATTTGCAACAAAAATAACCAAACCATGACAGAATACTTTGTACATATTGATTATTGATATGTTATATATAAAAAATTCTTTATTTGAAACATTTTGTATCTTTCCGCTCTAATTATGTGTGTTGGTGCTTCTTTGGTAATGCCATCGGTTTTCTGTTTTAATATTAGATTTTAACAAACAAAAATAACATAAGACCAAAGCACTCCTTCGACATAACAACCCCATTAATTCATGTAAACTCGTAACTAAGCTTATAAATTATGTTATTGTCTAGGGGTGATGAAAAAACGATTAGCTGAAACGTAAACCAAATAACCTGCAAACCATACACCAAAACGCATTGAACCGATGTGCACCAAACTTGTTTATAATGTTTGTTACTGGGCATATGGTAGCCAAAAGTAGGTTTGTAAGCGAACCAAACATTCAACAACCATTAAACGGGAAGTTCGTTTAGCGTTCGTTCGTTTAATAAATAAACGAAAATGAACAACAAATTTTGTTCAATTATTTATGTGAACGCACATGAACAGAAATCTTGTCCTTCAATTGGATTCGTGAACACATGTTAATCTGCTCATTTATGGTCCGTTTGTTTTTGTTTTGGTTATTAAATGTTTGCTATCTATATTTCTTGGGATCCCTCTACACTCAAAACACTTGCAGCCAAAATATAAAACTGAAAACCAGCCCGTAACCAGATTAAAGCTACACAAAACTGAAAAAAGGGAAGCCCAACAATTAAAACCGAGAAAACTGATTTTGTACAAAATTATCAAAGTTCTATGGTAAAAACTGGAAATCAAAAGTAAACAAACAAATCAAATGATAGTGAAATTTGAGAAGGGTGATTTCCCCAAGTTACAAAGTAACAATTTTGATAAATATAAACATCGACTTGAAAAATGAAGAACAAGTGATTAATAAGACTCATGTCGGTTATCATGGCTATAACCTCATCGTGAAACCACCCACATCTTTCCCTATATCGATTAATCTGGCGTCAAGGGGTTTTAAGCTGGAACCGAGCATAACTTGAATATGCTTCATAGGTGCGTTTGACTTAACCCGCTTGCCTCTACAAGTATAGACCAAAACCAGGTTGCTCGTATCACCACCCTACCGAATACCAATGAGAGCAAGTTATTCAAATGCTACATAAGAAAGTTTAATCAAACACATCTTGAACATGTAAAGAAAGAGTTTGCCAAACACAAAAAACACCTTGCAGGATGATTGAGTGAAGACTTATTTGTTGAGGAAATATGAAACACAGCTCTTTTTTATTTAGATCAGCAAATATTATTTACTAGAATAGCAAAAGGCAATTAATAAAAGATTTATTTCCGCTGCCAGGACTCGAACCTGGGACTCCTTGGTCATAGGAGCCGAGTTTATTTTTGTCAAATGGGTTTCAAGATGCTACAGCGGAATTTTGTTAATTATGTTGCTTTACAATTCTATTTAACCTTAAAACATCTAGATACCTTATGTTATAGTTGAAATAAAATCTTTTATTTTCATTTACTAGGTTAAACGATGATTTATGTTAAACTTTTGTTACTTTAAAGTTTTACCTTATTAATAAACAATTCAAAATGGTTAAAGTTGCCAATGATTTCAACAAGGATGTTTAGCTTTTTATACTGATTTATATTAAGTATATACTGATTTATATTAAGGATGTTTAGTTTTATACTGATTTATATTAAGTAGATTTTATTTATTTGTATCATTATCAAAACATATTAAAATTTATTAAATACTTTTATCAACAATTTGCTTGTATGGAGGAAGATCCGGTATTTCATAGAATCCTTATCTAAGGGTTTACAAAATAAAAAAACTATTTCAACAAATAAGTAGATACGTAATTATCGGAATAACTGTTGGAGTGGATATTTGAAATTACCGGTAAGAAGAATTGCTCGTTTTGTCACACCTTGGATCGTTTGGCTCTTATTATGTTGGTGCTTCGTTGGCTTTGCTAACAGTTTTCGGTTTAACCCTTAGATTCTAACAAAGTAAAATAACATGGAACTAGAACACTACATTTAATCCGTTATAAGTAAGTAAGTAGTTAACGTAAATACTTTCACCTAAAAGTTTGGTAATCAAATTCATTATCGGGCAAACATTTTGTTGTGTACTCAAATTAACACAACAGGAGATAATCAATTGAGAAGTAATTAATATGATTCGATTCACTCAATAGAGAGATTACAATGAGAAACCAAAAGATAACAAGAAGGAGATGGGAAACAGATTAGAGAAGAAGAGATGAGATGAGAAGACCAGAACCAACTGTAACAATATTCATTGATACCCTATTCCGTACTCTCATCTTGCTTATAACCTTTGTTGGTCATTCTCAAATCCGTGGGCCTTTCACTAACATCGAACTGGGCTTCAAGATTGGGTCTACTTGGATTGGGCCAATTATGTTCATAACATTACTCCCTCCTTTCAAATTCACCTTGTCCTCAAGGTGAAAACGATCAACTAACGGGTCGATTTGAATCAAACGGTGTAAGCCAAGGAAATCGTTAACTATTGCTTGTTTGGAGGACCCACGGAGGTTACTCGACCCAAGGTGAACAACAGAAAAAAAAATGCAACAATGAGTTGGTGTATGGCGAAAGATGCTCATCCATTTGTGGTTGATGCCCATACAAAGCCGCAAATGATGTTATGTCGTATTCAAGAAAAGAAGAATGCGTCGATGACAACATGTAAACAAGGCCCTGTAACAATTGACTAAGAGAAGTAGGTGGTGGATCGGCTGCCGTACAAAACTGAATGGTCTTATAGAAATCTTTTAAAATACCCCATGTAAATACTTCACACGTCTTAACCAGAGCATCATTATAATGGCCATGCATTCCCATGGCCATTAGCATATTATTCCAAGCAAGAATGTCACTAGGCTGCACTAACTTAGACACTTTGAAAGCTTTCACAACGGCACCACATTTGACAAGAATACTAAGCAAAACGGTGGCAATAATTGGGTTGATGTGCGATACACTTTTTGTTGTACCTTTAAACATCATCTTCACCACTCTTTCTGGGACCACAATAAATCCAAGGCTGCTACAACCCACCAACAGTGTCAATTTAGCGTTCCTCAGAATTTTATTTATCACTTTGACAGCCTCTAAAAGTTGTGTGTGGACACAAGATATTGACCATTTAGAGGCCATATAATAATATGCAACTTTTGCTAACTCCAGATTCAAATTGTCACAATACACTTTGCAAATGCTTATAGTAGCATAAAGCACCATGTGTGATACCCTTGATTCACCTAAACCAACTATATGAATACTCTTAACCTCAATTATAGTGTGTTGTGGATTAAAGAGATGCATGGTAATGTTGGTAAAACAACAAACTTTGTGGTGTAATCAAATTTATTTTTCCATTTATGCCACATATACATTGGTACCTTATGAGCAGTCACGGCCCAACTTGTATCACATACTATACCCAATATCTGTCGAAAATAATCTCCACTAAGACCGGCAACTGTTTTGCCTTCAGAATTAAGGTTCAGTGTGGTTCCGACATATAGTGGTGGCCCAACAATAGCAAGTCTGTCCTTAAACCGCATCAACATTAAATAAATAGTGACTTGTGAGTAATCGAACTGAAATAGCTGACCATTTTAACCGTATTTGAATGTAAGAGGCCACCAAGAAGGGTAACGTTTGTAAGGCAAAATGAATAATGAGACCCAAGTTCTCCAACCAATGCAGTAAGATTGGGAGCAGATGTATGCGTTCTCCTTTTTAAATTATCAAGTAAGTGAGCTTGATATGCTGATAAGAGCAATACTTGATCACATAAATGCTTAATCATAATCACATCAATAAAATTGGTTTTGGTTCCCATGGAAACGATAGCTGCCATCTTTAATTCAACATCAAACTCGTCGTTGAGTATCTTTGAAAAATGGAGTTTTGCAGCCTTAGTACAATAACCTATGAGCGTGACTGCTTTGACATACAAAATGATGTCTGGAACAATCTTTTTGAGCGCAAGGAAATGCCAACTATACCAATCACGAGTCACCCGCTGATAAATGCTAATCTCTCTATCAAGAACTGTTAACGGGCCAATAGTATTAGGACCAGAATTAGCCAGAGAGAACATTCCTTCTCTTTCATGTTGCAATGCAAAATCCTCATTTTCAAACTTCAAGCTATAGATTAATTTTGCTTCGGTACCTTGAGGTAGAAAACCTTTAAAAATGAAACAGAAACCTTGTGTAAGGGTTGTGTGAGGATTTGGGGGTTTCAGGTCAGCATCCAAATAAAACAATTTAGGAGAAAGGGGTGCAAAATTCACCATGGTTTGAGCAATAAAAGCAGGCACGTGGTGGAGAAGCGAATGACCAGACTCACAGATAACCTCATTGAGTGGTTCAAATATCAAAGCATTGCTGTAAAAAAAGAGCTGAACAGAATGTGGATTCAACTGAAAAGCCGAATCAGAAGTGGTAAAATATGTGTTCTCTCCTTGAATAATAGTGAAGCTGAAGTCTTGTCCATACTTAATGAAAAGAATTTATTAGGCACATCACCATCACTAACACAAATATTGAGCTCCTTGTATCCAACTGTCGTTATCATCAACTCGTCAGAACTTATACCTGTAGCTTTAGTACAAGTGCAGAGAAAACCATCACCATTCTTATAGCAACTTGCACATTCATAGTAACTCGAATGAAAAAAATAATCAATAAGCTCTTGGGTTCCCATGTCATGCCATGACCATTTTGTATCCTTCTCAAGCTGTGTGTGTAGAATAATTACCAGTAGTGGCCAAACAATTTCCCAATTGTTAAATTCATTATCAAGTCCTTCCCAATGACCACCTGAATAACATAACCAACCAGGTTTCCATCCAAAATTTGTAAGTACTCTTAAAGCCTCCTCTAACAACCAGTTTTTCTCACCTTGCATAATAGAAAACTCAACAACAACACTTTTAAGCACAAAACTAGAATCTAATATAACAAGTTGAGCATCCTTTACTCCAAGTGACTCATCAACATCAACATCAACTTGTGAGTCGGTTTTGATTTCTAATACTTCCACATTAATGATGCCATGAACTTCAGCCTCAATTTCATTGTCAATACCGCCAGGCATTTCATCGAACACCTTGTGAGCAGTAGTTACAAACGAAATCGAAACAGAGCTAACCAGACCTGATGTAGACAACCGAGCTATGATGGAATTGGTATCAGATGTGGAATCAATCAGAGTTGGCTCCTTAATCTGATCAATTGCAGCTTTTGGTTGCTGAATCGAACATGCTGCAATGGCAACCAGATGGACAGAAGTAGCCAGGATTGAGTAAGCATTGCATTAGTGAAATCATTCCAAGTAATGAAGTCTGAACTCCGATGCCAACCATTGAACCACCAGATGGTTCATCATCGAAGCATTCAATGACATAGGGAAACCGTTCATCATCATAGATAGCATAAAAGACAAAATACCTTTCGGATTTAGAGATCCATAGGGCGGGATTAGATCCGGTGAAACGAGGTAATCGTGGAGGTTCTTGCAGGAGTTCTTCCAAAGCCATCGATGCTAAGGATCAATGAAAGCACCAATGTTGTGTACTCAAATTAACACAACAGGAGATAATCAATTGAGAAGTAATTAATATGATTCGATTCACTCAACAGAGAGATTACAATGAGAAACCAAAAGATAACAAGAAGGAGATGGGAAACAGATTAGAGAAGAAGAGATGAGAAGACCAGAACTAACTGTAACAATATTCATTGATACCCTATTCCGTACTCTCATCTTGCTTATAACCTTTGCTGGTCATTCTCAAATCCGTGGGCCTTTCACTAACATCGAACTGGGCTGCAAGATTGGGTCTACTTGGATTGAGCCAATTATGTTCATAACACATTTCATGCCTAAATGTAAATCCGAAACTAAACCGAAGCTGCTCGTTAAACGAAAACCGAAATTTTGGTTTTGGTTCGGTTTATGTTGGAGTCCAAAACAGACCCTGTAAGTTTGTATTGCAATTTGGAAGGGAGCAATGGCTGCAAAATGCTGTTTTCTTGTCACTGGCTCCCCTGTAAGTGGCCCACAATCTCTCTGTTGCTTCTTCTATGAATAAAACTGAAGCTGAATTTGAATATTGTTATTATTATTATTATTCATTCAGGGCGTGGGTAAAACCACTTTAATTACAAGGGTTTTGGAGACCCTTAGATCTTCCAACCCCAATTTCAAGATTCAGGGCTTCTTCACACGTAACTAATTCATAATTCTTTCTCTTTATTAGTTAATAATAATCATACTATTAAAGGGTTTTTTTTTTTTTTTATCTGCTACTATCAAGTTTGGTTTGGATTATACAGGAGAGATCAGACAAGGAGACGAGAGGGTTGGGTTTGAGGTGGTTACATTAGATGGTCGTACAGCTCCACTTGCTTCTATTAATAATTCTAGGCAAGAAAAATAAGATATTATATTATTAATAATATGTGCATAACTTGTTAAGAGTTTGAAGATTTATGCACAAAATTGGGAGTATTAATGGTTTACCGGCATGAAATTATTAAAAAAATTGAACCTTTAGCATGGGAATTTGCAGAAAGTTGGGTAATTGGTATCAAAATATATTATCGGTCTTAAACCTGTTAATATTATTGTTTTCTGTGTTGTAGAACTCGCTAGGGGCTAGTCGGGCGGTGGGGTTTCGACTAGCAACTAATAAGGATTAACCAGATTGGACTTTTATTTATAAATTTTCAAAATACGTATAGTTTTTCGAATTCTTCAAAGATTTTTATCAGTTTTGACCAAAATTTGACATAATCGGTAGCGCTCCGATCTCTGATGAATCGGGGGTTAATTTTGATTTTTATAACACTGATTGATTTGAATTTTGATATATTATTGGTTTTGTTTATGAGTTGCTTTATGAATGGCAGTGCAGAGTCCATTAGATGGCCTACTGTTGGGAGATACAGAGTCGATGTAGCATCGTTTGAGTCTTTGGCGTTGCCTGAGTTACAGGTTCATTCTTCTTGTCAGTCTTATATAGGCCAAAGTTAGTTTCGGAAATGAAAGTAAGATGTTTGACAAGAAAAGTCAAAACTGTAATTGTCTTCGGGAACAGGGGAGAATGACTATATTTGTTTGATTGGCAGGTCAAAGAAGACACTGATCTACTTGTGATTGATGAAGTTGGTAAGATGGAGTTGTTTAGCTCATTGTTCTTCCCTGCGGTGTTACGCGTACTGGAGTCTAACAAACCGTTTCTAGCTACCATCCCCGTTCCAAAGGCTGGTCGAGATATACCTGCAGGTACACTAACACTCAGCATTTGAATATTGAAAAGTCAAGCTATGTGTACTTTATTCTTCTATAAGTTTGATATTTTTGCAGTTGCACGGTTGAAGAATCATCCGGGAGCAACTGTTTTTAGTTTAACGAAAAGCAATAGGGATGCCATGAAAGATGAAATATGTTCCCAGTTAGCGGGCAAGCTGGTTTAACCTGTTTACCCCTGACCCATTCGATTGAGCTTGTTTTTAGACATGTAAGAAAATGTATTCGCTTTAGGCTGTTTTTTATTAGTTACATAAGTGTATGCTTGTTTAAACTATTAGTCCCTACAACATTACTTTCATTTGATAACCACCACTACATATATCAAATTAAAAACTATCAAGTATTACTAGTAATTTATTTTTTTAATATTAATATTTTTAATATTAATATTATAAATATTTATAATATCTTTTTTTAATTTTAATAGTATATATATTTATAATATCCATATTTTACCACTTTATCTTTTACAAAATAAACCCAAAACCCTAAACCCTAAACTCTAAACCCTATACCCGAAACCGAACCCTAAACCCTAAACCCGAAACCGAACCCTAAACCCGAAACCGAACCCTAAACCCTAAAACTGAAACCCGAAACCGAACCCTAAACCCTAAACCGTAAAACCGAACCCTAAACCCTAAAACCGAAACCATAAAACCGAACGAAAACCGAAACCCGAAACCGAACCCTAAACCCTAAACCATAAAAAAAATAATATTAAATCCTTACTTTTATGCTAATTTGGTAACTATATGATTTCAATGGTTAATATGAAAGTTGGTTTTTCCAGGGGGGGGGGGTATGACAAGCAACCATGGGGGTACATTTAGCCTAACCCAATAAATAAATATGAGAAAAATACATATATACAATCACACCACCTGTTGATACAATTAAAATCCATCACCAAAAAGAAAAAAAAAAGTATAATATGTGATCTCTGTACACTTTCAACTCCAATACGATTCAACTCAAGTCTGTTAAAGATTAAATCTAAAAAAAAATCTTTAAAAACACGACAAAATAATAACATAAAAAACACGAGGATCATGAGGTTCGGCGATCATTTTCAGCAGTTCGCAACATCT
This sequence comes from Bidens hawaiensis, assembly GCF_021521415.1. Taxonomy (NCBI): domain Eukaryota; kingdom Viridiplantae; phylum Streptophyta; class Magnoliopsida; order Asterales; family Asteraceae; genus Bidens; species Bidens hawaiensis. Next base: position 3,417 of record NW_027497794.1, on the reverse strand, counting down.
CTTTCGCCATTGAAGAGAATGTTTGTGCATTATCTTGCATTTCTGCTGTTCTTAAGTTGATTCCCTGCCCAAATTACATTAAATTTTTAGTTTTATAAATCATAATTTGACACTTGTTATGATTAGAGGCAGATGGATATTATTAACTACCTTCAGTTTTCTTATGTTGTCACTTAGCTTGCTTTGTGCCATTTTAGCAGCACTAGTTGTTTCCTGCAATGTCACCAAAAAACATACCAATAAATACATTTCTATACACAAATTCTAGGTGGGCTAAATCCATATATTCAATAATTACTTACGCCAGTCGAGCTAAATCCATATTTTTTCTTGATTTGATCTACAGAATCAGCTTTCTCCTCTTGTGGTTCTTCCTTCACTTGCACTTTCTCCTTTTTGACATTCATCTCTTTCAGTTTACCTGTAAATGCAAACATTTATCGTCAAAATGACACTCACTTCTATTACAATCATATATAGTTGACGTCTTAGATAAGCTTAACTAACCTTTAAATGCATTGAATTTACTAGTAAGTTTCTTTTTGTTAAGTGCTGCCATCATGGTTTTTCCTTTATGTTTCTCCTCTGGACCATCTATATCAACATCATCTATAAAAAACACGTAAATATGTAAAACTGTTACATTTGAACCGAGAACCAAAATGTTAAAAATTGGTCAGAGGTCAAACCTATATCCAGTTCAACTTCTTCATCTGTCAGGAGAGTTTCTCGGGTTTCATTCTCAGATGGAAAGTTAGCCACTGAAAATAATACCAACAGTTCTTCAAAACCCTCTCTAGCAGACTCTGGTTCTGTTTCCGGCTCATGTTTCGGTTTGCTTCCTTTCATCATAGAACCAAATAATCCCTATTGCATACAATATGTACAAACATCAGTACCATATTAATCAGATTGTGGAGTTTTGAAGATAATAAAAATATCACCTTTTTCTTTTCTCTGAGGGTAACATGATCAAATTGTTTCCCTTGAGGAATTATCAGGTCCTTGATATAAACTTGGGTAGCCGAGTCCAAATACCTAATATAATTTTTTTGTTTAAACATAAGCATGAAATTTAAGATCACTAAATTAAAATTTTTATTATTTGTGCATTACCTGAAGATTTCTCTATGGAGTAAAACTGATGCAACAAAAACTTCCTGGTCACCATTTACCTGTACCAGAGAAGTTTTTAAATTCACTAAATTCGACAATTATGATATCTTTGAAGTCAAAGTATACTACCATGATGATGTCACCATTTTGTGAGGCACAAGTTGAACTATCAGGTAAAGAATTCGGTTTAGAAGTTGAAAGCGCAAGACCTCTTATGGATGTTGCCTTCAAAAGGGATAATTCTGGCAGAGATCTGAAATTCCAATCGTAAGTTCTAACACAAATACTGAATGTCTTAGTAATATATCTGAATGTTAAGACTTAAGAAAACAGATCACCTTATTTCAATTTTGCCATCAGTGAAAACAAGCACAAGGCCGGTATCAGAACAACATGTTGAAGCATAACAACAAATTGAAGAATTGAACTTCTTTTTGTAACAAACCTTCTTCACACCCTGAACAAAAAGTCGACCCATGGTATTTAGTGTGTGTGTATACAGAGAATATATATTAAAAGGTTAATTTTTGTAACCTGAACCACATGTGGAAGTGAATACACGTACACGGCTTTCTCAGAGCATAGCAGCAATAAATCCTTCACATTAGATCCTCTGCCAGTCATCCCATGCTCATCTGCAAAGTGATAAATGATAATATTTTCAGTTGCCGCCAAGTAAATAATACAAAAAAGAGAAAATATTATTTGGTACCCAACAATTGGACGAATAAAGCTTTAGAAGGTTTTTTAGGATGAACTGCTGCAGTGTTAAGTATATTCCCTGTCTCACTTTCAAGTGCCCACGCTGACGAGTCCTTTGTGGCCACAACTAAAACATTCTTCTCAAATCCATGCAAACTGCACATCCCAAACTGCAGAGAGACGACAGCTGTCGACAGTTCACTTGCTATACGTCTTTCGTATAATAAAGTGGGCCCCGCCATATCAATCACTGAAACCTGCATCAATGATTGCGACTTTTAAGTGGAAGTTGGAATGCGAAAGATAATAATGGAAAAATGATATCTTACATGTCCTTGATCTGACCCGACAGCAATAAGTTTAGTGTCTTGACTTGTTATTATTGATAGCACTGCTCCATTAACCTTCACAAGTTTAACACTTTGGATAATATTGCTTCCTTTCTTTGAACTTCCTATAACACAAATAAATAATATTATGTAATTATATATAGTTTATGTATGTACTAAACTTAGTTACCAATATGAAAGTAGTTTGTACCTTGTAAGGACAAAAAACTGCTTTCTGTGGCATATGGCTCGGGCTTAAATTTGAAAATTCTAACCTGTAACACAATATGGTATATACATTAGATCATGCAATTCAAATTAAATTGTAACATGTTATATAAACTTACTGTTCCACTTTGATCTCCAGATATGAGGATCCGTGCTTCCATATCATAGCATAATGCAGTCAGGGGTACACCACTTACAGAATGGTCATCTTCACTCTGAATTATTAGAAGCAAAAAAAGGATAAGAACAACTAACTGATAAAGATTATTTTAACGTATGTTAGCATGCAGATGGAATCCGCAGCTACCTGTTGATTAAATGATACAATTGGAATCAGAAGTGGCGATGATGCATCCCAAAAGTTTATAGCACCATTACTGTGTCCTGTTATGTATATGTTTTTAAAATTTGAGAAACTACTAAAACCAGCTGGTGAAGATCCATCTTTTTGTTTAGCCTCGAATGCGAAAACCGCAGGAATCTTTTTTGACAGCAATAGGTAATCCTATGAAAACCAAACAATTTGTAAGAATAAAATTTCCTACTTTCATTTCTTTTATAAGAAATACGTTCATATTATTATTACCTCATCAGTAGAAGAGATCATGCATGGATTGTCAGTGATGAACTTTGCTACAGTGATTGCTGAATCAGCATATGGTAGTCTCACCATTACCTCTTTTGGAAGTGAAGGTGGAGACCTAGTTTGTGACTGGATTAAATACTTTTCAATCGACAAATCATCATATAAATAAACATGTCCAGATTTTCCAACCACAAGAAAACAATCCTCTTTATGTTTATTCTGTTCACAATTTGATGAAACAATCTCAAAGTCAACACACGGTTCAGATGAAGCAATTCCCAGCTTAGTAGTGCGAGATTCAATCTGGTCATTTATTATAACAACCTGCAAACAGGATCAATCAGTTTAATCATTAAACAAAGTTCTTAAACCATTATTTACAGAAAAAGTTTTTCAGCTGAATTAACTAATACCTACCTGTAACGAATTTACAGAAGAGAAGTCAGAAGAACCAAG
>NW_027497793.1:0-155331 GCF_021521415.1 Bidens hawaiensis | reverse complement strand
AGAGAGAGACCTTAAATTTGGAATTGGTTAAACTTTGATTATCTTGTAACAAAGGGAAACTCAATGGTATTGAAGTCTTCGGTACACCATTACTTGTTCTGCTCATCCCTAAATTAGTGGGTTCGAATGCTTTTTTTTAAATGATACCGGGTTCGTTCACTAAAAAGGAATAGGTTCGCTTGTTAGTTCCACACTACAAGTTATATATAAAACCGAGAAAAGACCGGGTTTGGCCAAACCCGGTGTACTCAATGTGGCTCCGCCACTGGAGCATCTTACATTGAGTTGTGTGGTTCTTTATGGACTAGTGGACCTAGACTTATCATACCATCATTATTGTGATTGTTGTATTACAATATATCATTTGTTTATTTAAATGTAGCAAGAAACACGTTAAGAATTAATATGAACTTTACGGGTATGTTGCATTATTATGAACAAAATGGGTATAACACGACACACAAATGATTTCTTGTAATGGGCCTACACTTCATTAAGTGGGCACCGTTCGATAAATTTGAGTATGATGAATTGATGGTGACCATGATGGGTTGATGCCCTTAATAGTATTCCTCAACACAATAATTATAATTATTCACGTCAAAAATATCTATCATGGCCTATACAGGCGTAAAAATTACGTTACCTAAACATGACTCGTGTTAGTGAGTCATAAAGCGATTGGTGGTTTTAAACATGTTTTAATGAACGAGTTAAAATAGTTCGTATATGTGTTAACAAGTTAATCACATTATTATTTTTATTTTTTATTTTAATATAAAAAAGTATATAGCTTGGGAGATTACATATATGTAATCCGTCATATTACATACACGTAATATATGAGATACATATAGGTAACTTCACGAGGTTTCATATATGTATTCGTGAACAACATATTTTAATTTATTTTTACGATACTAACTTTATCATCAAAAGAGATGAAAAATAAAAATAAATGTGTAAGTGAGCATTCCAATATATAAAAAAAATGTATGATGTAAAAGTAAAAGTTTGTCACAAATGTAATACTAAAAAGTTGTGATTAAAAATAAAATTCTAAATAGTATATTACCTTGGTGATGGAATTTTATTTTTACACCATGGTATCACATAGAGGTGGCAATGGGAGTGGGTTGGGTTGGATTTGGGTGATGGGTCAGGATGGGTATGGGTCAGGATGGATATTTAAAATAGAGGGTTAGGATGGATATGGGTCAAGATGGGTAAAACTAACCCATCTTGACCCAAATGAAGGTTGACATACAAAGGATTTTAAAAACCCCTCAAAAAAATATTCAAAAAAACTATTAAAAAAATAATAACTCAAAATATAAATAAAGAACGCAAAATGTAAAATAACTAAAATGTTTCCCCCATCATCCTCGTTCATTAAAAAAAAACACTTTCGTACCGGTTCAGGTTCAATTTTTTCGGGGGTTTTTTCGGTTCGGTTTTGTTTTTTTCATTTCGGTCGTGTTAGGTCACGATTTTTATACTGAGGATCCTTTATCCTTAACTGTCTTACAGATAGTTTATCCTTGAAATATACATCAGGATATAAAGGATCGACGATCCTCGTTATTGTTTGTTTACTAATTATTGCGTTTAGTATGGTGATGTGTTAGACAGGTATATCAAATGTAAGACGAACTTGCATCATTTATCTTCACAAGACAACCTTTAGCTAGAGCATGGATCCAGGATCCTAATTCAACACATCTGATTATGGACGAATTCTCTAGAAGATTGACATTTAAATATAAACAACGGTATCTAGACCCGGTCTACCGCTTTATTCGCTAGTGAATGGCTATCTGCACGTGGTCAAACAACACGTTGGTGAAGAATGGAAGACTAGCGGATTTATAGGATGAAATTGTTAAGTTTGTTAATTACTTTTTCTTATATATATACGGGATATGATCGAGCTAGATACACACATGTACTTACACACACTAGAGCAGAACTAAACACTCTCTCTATTCACTAGCTTTCGTTGTAATCTCGATCATAAACTCCACAAACACTTGTAATACCTTTTTTGTTAATCAATAAACTTGACGGTGATAGTTTTCACCGTCCTGGGGTTTTTGTGCCGGAGATCACGATAATCATATACTCCTCGACCAAAGGTTATCTTGTCGATCATTGACTAAAGTAATTCGACCAGAGATTATCTTATTAATCCTTGACCGAAGTTATTTTACCAAAGATTGCCTTGATAAGTTTTGACCGAAGTAAGACTATCTTGGTTAAGGGTTTTTTCCCTCGTGATCAAATCTTTGTGTTCACCAATATTACGATTACACACTTGTCATTATCGAGTTAGCACCTTACCTCACTTAACAGATTTGGATACTTGATCCTTAGCAGATTTTTTTTCCACCGATGCCTCCGCCAATCACGGGAGTACAACGAACTGCTGCTGCTGGGACCAAGACGCAACTACCAGTCTTCCAGAGCTCAAAAGCCGCTGTTGCAGCCCCGGTGATTAATACTAAAAATGATGTTTCATCTATGTTTTCGCAGGTTAAAGCATATATGGAGCAACATAACAAGACCAACCAGAGGATCCTTCGTGAGATAGAAGATCTCAAGAAGACTAAGAGGCCAGCGGAGGATCACACTCCTCTTATGCCCAGGGTGCTGGATTTCACCAATCCAGGATCCATGGCTCAGTTCTCGCAAGGATCATCTATCCTTCAACAGGGGTCCATGGGTCAACAGGCTCAAGGACCCTCAACTTTTCAGCAAGGATCATCTATCCTTCACCACGGGTCCATGGGCCAACCAGCTCAAGGACCCTCAACTTTTCAGCAAAGATCATCTATCCTTCACCACGGGTCCATGGATCAACCAGCTCAAGGACCCTCAACTTTTCAGCAAGGATCATATATCCTTCACCAGGGGTCCGTAGGTCAACCAGCTCAAGGATCCTCAACCTTTCAACAAGGACCATTGATCCTTCAACCAGGATCCTCCGGATTATATGTTCAAGGATCCTACAACTTCCAGCCTCAAGGATCCTTCTATCAGGGTCAAGGATCCTTAGGAGTTCAACACCAACGATCTTCTGAAATCCATGAAGGAGATATAATCCCCATGCAGACCATAGCTTATGGTGGACCAACTCCTGTAGCAGACGCTTGTTACATCAGCCACTCTTCTGGTATGCCGACTTTCACGCAAAAAAGAGGTAACTTGTATGATCCTATATCCTTAGATGCTAACCGTGGTTCCATGCAGGATGCAGGTATCAACCAAGCTATGGCTAAGAAACTACAGAAACTCAAGGATATGATATCCAGCGTACCAGGGGTGATCCGTCCAATTCCTGAGATACCAGAAGGAAGCCACAAACTTTCCAGATTTGCTCCACCAATCTGCGACGCGGAGATCCCAAAACGCTTTCGACCCCCTAACATGAAAGTGTACGATGGTACCACTGATCCTGAAGAGCATGTAGCCCAATACAGGGAAAGAATGTAGATCAATCCAATTCCCGAGAGACTCAAGGAGGCTTTTCTGTGCAAGGGTTTCGGATCCACACTAACAGGATCTGCATTAAAATGGCTGCTAAGTCTTCCTCCCTTTTCTGTTATTTCTTTCTCACATTTATTAACTTGTTCAACATCCAATTTTCTTGTAGTAGGAAATTTGAGAAGTTAACTAGTGACTTATATAGAGTTGTCCAACCTTATGATGAGTCCCTTAGGGATTTTGTTACAAGGTTTGGCTGGGAGGCCCTAGAGATTCCTAATCTTGATATAGTTACAGCTGTTGAAGCATTCAAGATGGGACTTCAAAGGGGCTCCCCATTTTATAACGATCTTGTGATGACTCCATGCAGGACTTTAGATGAAGTCAGAAACAGGGCACTCAGATTCATAAGACTAGAGGATGATAAAAGGATCTAGGAAAGATTGGGTACTTCAACAAAATAGGAGTCACCCGATAAGAAATCAAGGATCCAGGATCCTGAAGAAGCCCCTTAGAAAGCAGCAGCACCACTACCAGATGCGCACGTGATCAACTTCGTCTCCAGAGGCGCAGATATATTTTGAAGTTCCTCTCCGACAGCAGAGACCCTCGTTGAGAAGATCGAATTGAATAATGGGGAAAGACCGCTTATCCCCACTACGTCAATAGCTGATAAAAGAATCTTCTTTGAACAAGAAGATAATATAAGGATCCATGATCCTCATCGAGATGCTCGCATGATCAATTTCATTTCCGGAGGGTCAGACATATGCGGCGCTTCTTTTTCTGCAACTAAGAGGCTAGCCAAGGAAATAAAATTGGATGGCGGGGACCAACCGATTATATTCACCACTCTGACCACTGACAAAAGAATTTTTTTCGATGAAGAAGACAAATCAAGCATCCAGGATCCTCACCACGACGGTTTTATTATTACTTTATTTATAGCTAACCATTATGTTCGCAGGATCCTAGTTGAAGGTGGTAGCTCGGTCAATATCATCCAACATGATGTACTTCAGAAGATGAACATACCAGATCCAGACATCATCCCAAGAACATCGGTGCTAGTTGGTTTTAATGGAGAAACCAAGAAAACATTGGGGGACATCAACCTCCCGATATACATCGAAGGGTTAAATTCTTATCAAAGATTTTGTGTAATTGATAACCTTTCTTGTTGCAATGTTATTTTAGGCAGGCCTTGGCTACATGGAATGAAAGTAGTGGCTTCTACATACCATCAGTGCATCAAGCTTCCTACCCCTTGGGGAGTAGTAAGGATAGACGGTGATCAGGTGGAAGCCAAGAACTACTATTCTTCGTCAATGAAGTCGACAGCCAAGCAGACTGTGGCATAGCAACCACAGCAACATCCTAGGGACGTTCTGGAAGCACGGGAGAAAGACGTTAAAGAAGTATCCTTCGATCCCGAGGATCCAGACATAAAGGTGTTCGTAGGATCCAGTATCCCCAGCAAGATTGAGGAGGATTTGGTATCCTTCTTAGGGCGAAGAAAATCTACCTTTGCCTTTAAGCATTCAGACATGACAGGGGCAACATATCAAAGACTGGTCAATATGATGTTCAAAGACCAGTTAGGCAAGACCATGGAAGTTTGAATGGACTCAAAAGCATGAGGATGAGCTAAAGGCTCTTAAGGATTATCTATCCTCAGCACCAGCCTTGATGAAGCCAATTTATGGTGAGCCGTTGTCTCTATACTTAGACATTTCAGGTAATGCAGTCAGTGCCGTTCTGGCCAAGGATCATGAAGGTCCATAGCATCCGGTATATTATGTAAGTAAAAACCACTTAGACGCAGAGGTCAAGTATTCTCACATTGAGAAATTAATTCTTGCTTTGATTATTGCCTCAACCAAGTTGAAACATTATTTTTAAACACCATACTATTATTTTGAGAACTAACTATTCTGTTAAGGATATGCTTAGAAAGATAGAGTTGTCAGGAAGGATGGCCAAGTGGTTTGTGAAGTTGAGTGCATATGACATTCAGTATGAGCCTAGAATAACCATTAAGTCACGAGAGCTTGCAGACTTTGTGGCTGATTTCAGTAGCGACATGCAGAAGGAAGCTGATTTGGAAGTTTAGCAACTAGAAGAAACAAAGGATCCTTGGACCCTCTTCACAAATGGAGCATCCAACGTAAGAGGAACAGGATTGGGTATCCTACTGAAATCGCCACAAGGGGACATAATATCCCAGTCCATTGCATGTGCATTCCAAGCCACCAACAATGAGGCAGAATACGAAGTACTTATCGCAGGTTAACTTTTAGCCAAACAAATGAGGATCAGATATCTTCAAGTTTATGTAGATTCTTTATTGATAACTAACCACTTTAATGGCTCGTATGCTGTTAAAGGTGAGAAACTAATGAAATATTTAGTTGTTGTGAATGAGTTATCGAAATCCTTCAAAATATTTAGTATTACACAGGTACCGAGGGAAGAAAACGCTGGGGCAGACGCCTTGGCAAACTTAGCCTAATTCCTGAGGATTTGAAGATCCCAATAATCCACATTCTTGCGCCAGCAATAGGAGAGAAACAAGTTGGGGAAATAACAAATGATAAGCAGATTGTGCTTTGGGATCCATTATCCTTGGACAATCAAGGATCCTGGATCCTCCCGATCAAAAAATATATACAAACAGGAGAAATTCCAACAACAGAGAATCCTAGATCCTTCAAACTCAAGGTATCACAGTACATTTTATTAGATGATATGCTATATAGAAAATCTCTTGCAGGTCCATACTTAAGATGCATTGAGGATCCTGAGATCAAAGAAGTACTCAAGGATTTTCATGAAGGAGATTGGGGCAATCACACAGGTGGAAGAGCATTATTTTCTAGAATACTTAGAACCGGATACTTTTGGCCAACAATGAAGAAGGATGCAGTGGAGTATTCAAGGAAATGTGATGCCTGTCAAAGACATGCAAACATCCTTCATCAGCCAGCGGAGCCTTTATATCCTATATCCTCCTCATGGCCTTTCATGAAATGGGGTATGGATATTGTAGGTAAGTTACCAAAAGCATCCGATGGAAAAGTCTTTATGCTTGCCATGACTGACTACTTCTCCAAATGGATTGAGGTAGAAGCATTTGTACAAGTCTGAGAAAGGGAAGTAATATCTTTTATTAAACGAAATATTATAACTAGATTTGGTATTCTCGCTGAAATTGTTTGTGACAATGGTTCCCAGTTTATCGGGAAGAGAATCGCTAACTTTTGTGACAGTTGGGGCATCAAAATGATTACTTCCACTCCGGTTCATCCTCAAGCCAATGGCCAAGCAGATTCTAGCAACAAGATCATCATCAACAATCTAAAGAAGAAACTAGGATCCAAAAAGGGAAAATAGGCTGAAGAACTTCCTTATGTTCTTTGGGCCGACAGAACTACGCCCAAAAATGCAACAGGCCAAACACCCTTCTCTTTGGTGTTTGGATCAGAAGCAGTGATTCCCACAGAAATGGTGGTCCCTACTGCGAGAACCAGCATCCGTGATCCTAAAACCAATGAAGGAATCTTTCTTGAAGACTTGGATACTGTAGAAGAACTCTGAGACCTAGCAAAGATTAGAATGGCAGCTTATCAACAAAGGGTAGCTGGGGCATACAACAAAAATATCAGAATCAGAAGATTTCAAGAAGAAAATTTGGTGTTAAGGAAAGCCTTCCAAAACACAACAAATCCGGCTGATGGAAAGTTAGCGCCTAGATGGGAAGGACCTTATCAGATTGATTCGGAAGCAGGAAAGGGGGCATATCATTTGCTCACAATGGAAGGCAATAGACTACCAAGAGAATGGAATGCTATCCACCTAAAGAAGTATTTTTTCTAATCAGGATCCGATATCCTGAGAGGATATGTTATCCTTAAAAGATCAAGGATCCTAAAATCGGTAATATCTATCTGATTACTTATCTATTTTTTATTCTTGTTATTCTAAGGATAATATATTCTTAACATTGGCCACCTCTTCTTTACATATAAGGTACTTTACTATTTCCCTTGGCTTTGCCCACGATTGGGTATGACCCCCGATGGTCATATCTCCTAAGGTTTAAAGGTTTTCACCTTTCTTATAAATAGAGTTTCTACACTCTCGCCTGGAGCGCACGTTATCTAACGTATGGTCCGGGGCAGCGGGACCAGTACACACTTAGTGGCTGACAATTTCGTTGCTTTCGGCTATATGGAGGATCCTACGATATATAGTAGACGTACCATTTAATAAGGTTTTAGGGGTTTTCACCTCTTCCCAAGGGCCTTGTCGCCGGTATTAATTCTAAGGTTTTAGGGGTTTTCACCTCTTCTCAAGGGCCATGTCGCCAGTTTAACACCAGAATATTTGTTGGGCTTGTCCCCAGTTTATTATTGGGCTTGTCCCCAGAATATTTGTTGGGCTTGTCCCCAGTTTATTTTTGGGCTTGTCCCCAGTTTATTATTTGGGCTTGTCCCCAGCTTAATGTGTTTGATCCCAGTTAACATTATGAAATATTTGTAACAGAATCACTAAGTTGTCTACGAAGATCAAGCACATAAGGATCCTGAATCCTAAAACTATCCCTTCAAGGATCATTGAGAATTCAACAATTCTGGTAACTTAGGTCTATCTAGACCTTCTGGTATGATCTCTATTAATTAACCTTTGTGTTATATTTATTTCAATGATTTTAAACATATCAGCTTAGAAGGCTATTCCTTTAAAATTGTTGCATAATTAAAATTGGTTAACTTGTTTTAAGGATACTTTATCCTAGAATTTACCCTTTGAAAAAATTCTCTTATGAAATTTTTATCAATTATTAAAGATATGATTTCCTACTGTTTATTTTTTAAGGATATTTTATCCTAAAATATTTTCTTAAGGATCTTTTATCCTATACGTCTTTTACTTAAAATTATTTTCCAAATTATCAATAATGCTAAACTTATATTTAACAACTTTTTGAAAATAAATAAACAAATAGATAGTCAAAAGATTTATATATTAACTAGAATAAGCCCTAAAGACTTATACAAAATTACTTATCCTGGACTTCACCATATGAAAAGATGGACCATCCATCCGGGTTAAGTAGGAGTTACTAACAGTTCATAAAGTGCAGGAAATTAAAAACAGGGGCAACAAAGGCTTCATCCCCACAAACAGAGGATCCCTCCACCTTTGTCACCCCTGCCAATTGTCTTAAGGATCATAGATCCTTTATCCTAAATACTATTGTTTAGTACAGACCATAGAAATTGTTCATAAAAACATCAACACCAAATAAAAAGTGGGCTCGGGCCTTGTCTTTAATATCCTTCATCGCCCACTTAAGCTGCGTCATCTCCCCCCTTGCTAGCTTCAACCGCCTCCTTAACGCCACTGGTCCCAGCCTCGGTGTTCTCAAGCATCTCCTCGTCGTCCTGACCACCAAGGTCGTCAAGAGCAGCCTTCCATTTCTCAACATCCCAAGCCGACTTGTCGAATGCGGGATCACCGGCCTCCGTCGCCATCTGATCCGCGCTTGGAAGATTGACCTAGCAGCCCACACTTTGGCTTCATCAGTTTCCTGCTCTACTGTCTCTTGACGTTGGGCTTCAGCTGAGGATATCTGATCCTCCAATTGTTTCTTGAGTTGGATCATAGCCTTATCCTTAGCAACCGCAGCCTTCCCTAACCCTGCCATCTTCTCACTCATCTGAAGGATAGTCTTCTCATAATAATCCCTCATAGCAACCACAGCCTACCAATAAATTCCATGTCAAAATTGGGACAATACTGGATCCTAAATCACCAAAGTAGAAAATACGGTATACTTACGGAGAAGACAATGTCGCAGTGAGTCTCGGGATCAGAAGATCTCTTCCTCTTGGAAGCTGCAGATTTGGCCCTGGTAGTGGCGGTCTTGGGCTCGGAGCTGGTACCAGCCTTTGAAGCCTCCTTCTTGACAGCATGAGAAGTAACCATGTAGTCGATGTCGTCAAGAGAGAACTTGAGTGCAGACTTTCCAGATTTCCTGATGCCTGTGGAAGAAAAATCGACAGATAAGTATTCTATTTTATCCTAATTAATTTAAAATTATTAACTTACTTGACATGCTTGAACTCGAGGGGATATCACAAAAGCCTTCAACAAAACGAGCTTAAAAGGTTCTGACCGTGGTATCCAGCTCCAGGAACCATTTCGCTTTTTCTTTTGCTCCAGGTAATTTGCTCAATGAAGCGAAGTTCTCAACTGCAGATAACAAGAAACATTAAGGATTAAAGTTGAAGAATAAAGGATCCTGCTATTCCTTAAGGATCCAGGATCCTACCCCTCGTGACCCACGTTGAAGGAAGATTAGTCCCCCCTGGTATCAAGTCGCGTTTAACAAAGACGAATTGATTCATTCACATGGAATCATTTAGCGTGGCTTTGGAGATCGGATGAGGCTGTTGGGGCTTGGATTTGAAAATAAAACGGGAGGAACCGAAGGTAGCAAGGGTATACAGATACGACAACTCCGGAAGGCCAAAATCGAGTTTTTCCTCCTTGATGATCCTTTCGATGGTACTGAGGACCCTCCAGATCATCGGCATGGCCTGTATGTAAGATATGCCGGTAGAATCGAAAAAACTTTGGGTAAAAGGCGGAAAGGGGTATTTATAGCCGATAAGAAAGGGAGTTGCCGGAAAGCAGACCCAAACCTTGGAGTAAATATCGCATCTAATGCTGGATTCGTAAGGTCGGAACAGGGTGTCTGGAGGAAATAATGTATGAAAACTGTCGACCTTGGGATCTGTGAGCTTACAAATGTCAGAAGATAGGTTGGAGAGCAGACCTTGGGGTTCCATTTCGACTAGCTCAGAACCACCAGACAAATGTTCGGAAGGTTTAGAAGGGGCCGGAGAAGAAGAAGAAGCGGCGGACATGATTAAAGAAAATAAGAAACAAGGGTTAGAAGAATACCTGATGCGTCCGATGAAGGTGTTTATAATCAAAGATATAGGGCGGCATATATAGACGGTTATAATTAACCTTGGGGGCTAAATAGTAAATTTTCTGGCAAAACCGTCCCATCATACAGTTTTCACAGTGATTTTAAATTTCAAAATGACAGTTGTGCTCCACTATCACCCGCCATTGTGGGGGCAATTGTTAGGTCACGATTTTTATACTAAGGATCCTTTATCCTTGACTGTCTTACAGATAGTTTATCCTTGAAATATACATCAGGATATAAAGGATCGACGATCCTCGGTATTGTTTGTTACTAATAATTGCGTTTAGTATGGTGATGTGTTAGACAGATATATCAAATGTAAGACGAACTTGCATCAATTATCCTCACAAGACAACCTTTAGCTAGAGCATGGATCCAGGATCCTAATTCAACACATCTGATTATGGACGAATTCTCTAGAAGATTGACATTTAAATAATAACAACGGTATCTAGACTCAGTCTACCGCTTTATTCGCTAGTGAATGGCTATCTGCACGTGGTCAAACAGCACGTTGGTGAAGAATGGAAGACTAGCGGATTTATAGGATGAAGTTGTTAAGTTTGTTAATTACTTTTTCTTATATATATACGGGATATGATCGAGCTAGATACACACATGTACTTACACACACTAGAGCAGAACTAAACACTCTCTCTATTCACTAGCTTTCGTTGTAATCTCGATCATAAACTCCACAAACACTTGTAATACCTTTTTTGTTAATCAATAAACTTGACGGTGATAGTTTTCACCGTCCGGGGGTTTTTTGTGCCGGAGATCACGATAATCATATACTCCTCGACCAAAGGTTATATTGTCGATCATTGACTAAAGTAATTCGACCAGAGATTATCTTATTAATCCTTGACCGAAGTTATTTTACCAAAAATTGCCTTGATAAGTTTTGACCGAAGTAAGACTATCTTGGTTAAGGGCTTTTTCCCTCGTGATCAAATCTTTGTGTTCACCAATATTACGATTACACACTTGTCATTATCGAGTTAGCACCTTACCTCACTTAACAGATTTGGATACTTGATCCTTAGCAGATTTTTGTTCAAAACAGGTCGGTTTCGGTATCTGTTCGGTTTCAATGATTTCGGTTTCGATTTCTCGGTTTTTTCGGTTTCAGTGTTGTTTTCTTTTAGTCAGTTTTTTCGGTTTCATTTCGTTTTTCTTGTTTCGTTTCGATTCATTTGTTTTATTTTGGTCGGCTACGTTTCAGTTTTTTTTCGTTTTGGTAAGCTTTTTGATTGCATTTCGCTTTTTTTGTTTCGTTTTGTTCAGTTTTTCTATTTCGGTTCAGTTTCGTTTCAGTTTTTTTGTTTCGTTTGGTCGGTTCGGTGTTTTTGATTCGTTTTGGTTCGGTTTTTAAACTGCATTTAGTTTTTTTAAGTTTCCTTTTGGTCAGTTTTTCAGTTTCAATTCGGTTTTTGTGTTTCGTTTCGGTCATTTTTCTATTTCGGTTCAGTTTCGTTTCTGTTTTTTTGTTTCTCTTTGGTCGGTTCATTGTTTTTGTTTTGTTTTGGTCAGCTTTTCAGTTGCATTTCGTTTTTTTTTTGTTTCGTTTTGGTCGTTTTTCTATTTCGGTTAAGTTTCGTTTTGTTTTTTTTTTGTTTTGTTTCGGTCGATTCGGTGTTTTTGTTTTGTATTGATTTAAGCTTTTCAGTTGCATTCCGCTTTTTTTGTTTCGTTTTGGTTAGCTTTTCGGTTTCATATCGGTTTTTTTGTTTCGTTTTGGTCGTTTCTCTATTTCAATTCAGTTTCATTTCGGTTTTTTTGTTTCGTTTTGGTCGGTTCGGTGTTTTTGTTTTGTTTTGGTCTGCTTTTCAGTTGCATTTCACTTTTTTTTGTTTCATTTTGGTCAACTATTCGGTTTCATATCATTTTTTTTGTTTCGTTTTGGTCGTTTTTTTATTTCGATTCAGTTTTGTATCGGTTTGGTCGATTCGGTGTTTTTGTTTAGTTTTGGTTAGCTTTTCGGTTGCATTTCGTTTTTTTTGTTTCGTTTTGGTCGTTTTTCTATTTTGGTTCAGTTTCGTTTTTGTTTCGTTTTAGTCGGTTCGGGGTTTTTGTTTCTTTTTTATCGTTTTTTGGGTTTCGGATGAGTTTTGTTTCGCACGTGATAGTTTGGGTATTTTGAAATAGATAAATTTTGGATAACTTGTATATTTTGTTTTGACCCATTTTAACCTATAAATGAAACTCACTTGTATATTTCCAACCCATCATGACCCACTTGAAGAATTTTTATGATCCATCCTAACCCATTTTACTTTTAAAGTTTATCCATCTTGACTCAAAACAATCAATTTGGGTTGGGTTTGCCACCTTTAGTATCACACATTCTCAATATGTTTCAACTTTTAATGCCCAATATGTGTCTTTGGTTGTTCAGCTAAACGGTCCAAAAGTATATTACCCGAAACGGTCCAGTGTGTCTTTGTTGGACATGGCACTATAGCAGCTTCAACGATTAAACGGCCCAATGGCCTAAACCAATTAAATGCTCAAACATTTATTCAGACATAAGTTTATTACAACATACGGTTTCCCTCTTAAAACTATGATTAAAACTTAAAACCTGACTTTTTTATTCCACCGTTACCTTGCATTTGCGATGGAAGACACCATACCACTAAATCAATCGGTCATAGGTTAGACTTAGAACCTGACTTTTATTACCCTTTATGGTTAAAACCAATTTAGTGGTTAATGGTTAAGCATGCATACATACATACATACATATTTTTTTATATAAAAAAGTTGATTAATAATAATGACCCAAAAGGTTATCATTTCTCTTTAGTTCATAGTTTCGTGCAAAAATAAGCAAGTCACCTTGTATATATAGCTAGTTAATATAGAAACAAGAATAGAAATGCGAAAACTACATATACACGTGTATAAAGACTATACAAAGACGCTTATGCAATTCCCTATCTAGTACTGTAAAAATAAAATGATTATGTCCTCTACTTCAAATCGATTCTCCCTGTCCTCTATGTACATCAATAGTAGATACTTAATGTAAGGGTGTCAAATATGGTTTACAAATCAAGAAGTTATAGTTTCATGGTTGTCTTCTAACAATAAAAACACATTACTAGTTATATAATATATCATTTAATTAATTGTGGTTTAGCTTAACAAACATGACTGTTGTGAGATACGAATGAACAAGGACGAAACATTGATCATCCGATTTTGGCAGTTTACCTAATGTGTGAGTCGATCGTGTCTTGAAGACAAGTAGCATGGTTCCAAATGGGTAACAAATTGATTTTTCTCATAACAAAACAATCAGTATTGCTAAAACTAATAATCACACTTGCTTGATTTAGGTTTATTTGACTTACTTTTATTATGATGTTATATTTTCACATGATAATATGGTTTTGTAATCACACTTGTAACGTTACTCCTAATATTGACCAAAATAGTATACTGTTTAATATACAACTTTTGGACTCTTTTAAGGCATAATTGTTTTGAGAAAATGAAAATACATCAAATCTACCACAAACACTATTCAATGGAAAATAGATACTCAAAACTCAACTTAAAAAATCACATACTAATTCAGGAAGCTTCCCCCATCTTCTGCAAATCTAATTCTTCATCAGAATCGATCACATCTTCAAAATCGTAGAACGGGTTCGCCTTGGGTCTTGGAGTGATGGCTTCAAAACTATGAAATTCAGGGGTGTCAAAATTCGGGGATTTCAGGACAATGTATGCTCCTTTATTTTTGTACCGATCTTTGGTTGCCTGAGAAGTGAAAAGACAGTGCAAGCAATGTTAACTTCTAAAAATATATTCAGTTGGTTGATTTACCAAACATTATTCTCGATCCATTTCAACGTTTTTCATAGTGGTATGAAACATAAGTAGATAACCACAGAACAATTTAACCTCTTTACATGTTTTAGAGGTTATAAGTAGATAATGTTAACAGCCAAACATGAGAGAAGAGATGATTTGGCATTGTGTTTCTCCTACGTTTAACGAGGCATCTTAGACAACCCATCAAAATTCAAAAACATTTTAATCAACCTATAAGCCAAGTTAAAAGCTGCATACTTTTATTAACCAGAGAAACAGTATACATGAGATAACTAACACTTGCATGTGCCGCAAACTATGTATGTGCATATACATACATATGTTGTACCTCACTTCATTAGGTCCCATATTTATCATCTTTATTTTTGTATGTTTTAATTTGAGGGACAATTGCATATTTCCCCTTACAAACTACTCATAAATGCATATATACCCATTTTCATTGAAATATCACTTATGACCAGATTGCCCTCAAATAAAAGATACCAAACACTATCATTCACCAGACGCATATCGCTCCTTTCCACACCAAAATCCTAAACCTCATCGAAGCGAATTGGTCTGTCTAAAACCACCCGTCGGCGAGCTGTGTTGTCGGCCGTCCAAATCCGTTATCGAAATACGTATCACAACGAGAACCCAAGAGTTTAATCATGGCGATTTTCCAACAATTCGGTGTTAAAATTGTAAATGTATACTTTACCGGAAGGGAGTTCAGTGTCGCCGCCATGGATGAAGGTTAATCAGGCATCATGTGGTGGCGTTGATAGCCGAAAGACAAGGGCACATGCACCAATCAGCCGGTGTCCCGATGATTGAGTGCTATGTGCCTTATGTCCAAGGCTTGATGCAAAACTACTATCGAGCCGGGGGTCTCACCGGAAGCAGCCTCTCTATCCCTATGGGATAGAGGTAAGGCTGTCTACATCTTACCCTCCTCAGACCCTACCATAGCATTGCTATTGGTGGGATATACTGAGTACGATGATGATGATGATGACACTAAAATCGATAAATATGCAATTTTTAAAGTTTTATTTAAGGTAAGGGTAAAACAGTCATATAATCTATTGTAAATAAACAAAAATCTAAATGGGTAAATTTGTCAATGGTTTAGTTAAGCATGGGTATATTCGCATTTAAGAAGGTTTTGAGGGGAGCATATGCCATTGCCCCTTAATTTGAGCTAACTGCTAAGATGACTCTGTTTACGTAAGGGCTGGCTGAACATATTGGCCCATGATATGACTAATCACTACCTTCCTGACATTGTAATTAAGCATCTAAGGAAGCCCCATATTGATTTATCAAATAACAAATATCCCATCAGAAAATCAATCAGAACAATAATCTTTTATGCCACTAGTTGGTGAGTATTTGATAATAACCGTTTTGTTAACTTGAATGTAAACTATAAAGGCGCAAAGGCTCCTAGAGGGTACATTATATTTGGAAAATTCACTCCAGTCATATTATTTTACATTAGAACTTTATTAATTTTTCCCTCCCAACCTATTGTTTTGGCAATCGTAATCAATATACCTGAAATTTGGTGGAGTGTCTTCTCTTTCACCAGTGCTTCTTTCTTAATCATTGTATATTATAAAATATGAATAATGGCTAAGAAAGAAACTTTGGTCAAAGAAAAGACACTATCGAGTGACCAAAACAATACATAAGGATATTCAACACAGTTCAAATGTAAAACAAAATGACCAAAGTGAAACACATCAGATATATAGTACCCTTAATGAGCATGTGGGCCTTTATAGTTTATACATTTGCTATACAAAACAGTATTAAATCAAATACTCCTCACCAAGCAGTAGCATAAAAGATTATCACCTAATCGTCTTTTATAATTGTTCCATTTGTTAGACATTAAAACATGGGCTTTCTTAGATGCTTAATTATGTTGTCAAGAAGATATGGTAATATTTCTACTTAGCAATCAACTGATAATAAAACATTAACTAAAGCAATTAATATCAGCAGCAGAAATAAACCTGAAACTGTGGATAATCAGGAGCACTGAAGACGGTAATCAATTTCCCAGACGGTACTATATGATCTATAGTGTATCCTACATCCATTCCACCAAGAGCAGGTCGTTTTTCCCTAGCATCGGGACCTTCATGAGATCTAATAATCAACTGCGATAATAACAACAAATTAATAACAATGAACTAACGATAATGATGATCAAGATCATGATATATAATAGCATTTTACCTTAACACTAAACTTCTTTAAGAAATCGTCAGTGATGTCTGGCCCCCACAAAAGACCAATACCTCGTTCCGTGTTTGGAGATAGACCCGGTTTCATACACGGGTCGGACCACAAAACATCACCGGGAATCAAGTTCGGCCCTTCCCATGGAGGGTTAAGTACTGACCGTCTAGCTTTGGACAACTCCTCCAAAGAACCAAGAGACAAAGGAACGGGTTCCGGGCTCAGTACAACCTTACGATTCTTTTTACCTTTGGCCCGTTTAGAAGGAGTAGCTGGTAATGGTGTATTACGGAATATCCCTCCATGTGCGGTGTAAACATGCCCTGCAATAATTGAAGCAAGTGGAAGTCCTTCAAAACATCCAAGACACTTACGATAAACATGTTTTCCTTTACTATTATCACCATATTTAGCTAACACTTCACTTTCAAATCCATAAACCGATGTACAATATTTCGTTTCGTGATTCCCACGGAGTAGGAATACTCTTTCAGGCATTAACACCTAAATAAAAATATGCCATACAACATACAAACTGTTAGATATGTTACAAACTGTTGTTTCACTTTGTAATTAATCAGCATTCATTTTCTAGTTACTCTTTCAAGTAAGTGTGCACAATTCAGTTTGATTATTAGCCTCAATCAACACCGAAGTCATCAGTTAATCGATTTTATTAACGATTAACCAATCGGTTCAAAGTAGGATCACTCATGTTATTAACAGCAAAATAAAAAATGCCATTATAGCATAACAAATTGTTGGATATGTTACAAATGTTGTTTCACTTCGTAATTAATCAACATTCATTTTTCTACTTACCCTGTGCACGGTTCGGTTATTAGCCTCAACCAAAACCAAAACCGAAGCCATCGTTTAACCTATTTTATTAAGCAAACAGTTTTCAGTTTATTCGTTTAGTATCGGTTCGGTCAGTTTCGGTTAATAACCTAAACCAAACTTGTGCTAAAATTTTTGCTTATTAATACATAAAATAAGGGCATAATTACATTAAATGGAGGCATAAAAGCTTGAAAGCTATGAAAAATATGAATGGTTCGGTTCGGTTAATTTGGGTACAATAAAACAGAAAACCGATTTTTCTGTTAATTCAGTTCTCGGTTAATCGGTTTACGGCTCATTCAGTTGTCGGTTCATTTTCGGCTAATGGTTCATTTATTGCTTCCTATGCAGTTAATAACGGTGCTATATCGGTTATCGGTCCCCATGTGAAATTCTGGTCAAAATATCGGCACCGATAATATTGGCAATATTGACCGATATTTAGCCGATACATCTCCAATCTTCCCGATATCAGTACCTTTCTTCGTGGTTCTTCCATTTGTCTTTCTTCTTATTGCAGTTATTAGTGTTTTAAGTAGGCCTGTAAGCAAACCGAACGAACACGAACAAGGGTATGCTCGTGTTCGTTCCTTTAACTATAAACGAACACGGGCACGAATATGAACACTTAATCGAAGACATATTTTATGTTCGTGTTCGTTTATATAAAAAATGAACATGTTTGTGTTTATTTATGTTCGTTTAACTTCTAAAATAACAGTTCACAAGCGTAAACGAACATAATTAAGCATATATGAACCCACTTAATTGAACACAAACAAACAAAAATAAACACACTTAAATGAACAGAAAGACAAATAAACAGACATATATGAACATATATCATATGAACAAACATAAATGAACAAACGAAACATGGTTCATGTTCGTTCATTTAATTCAACGAACACAAACTTTTTGGTCATGTTTGTTCGTTTAATAAACGAACTTGCCCCGAGCAGTTCACGAAAAATTCACCGAACGTTCGGTTCGTTCACCGGCCTAGTTTTAAGTCTTAATTGTCAATTGTTTGTGTTTAATGTTAGTGTTTTAAGTCTTGATCAGTTCCTAGTTCCTACTTGCTAAGCGGTAACCTATATCACAAATATCAATACTTGACCGATATCCGACTTTTTACCGCATTAAGAATCTAATTCTATTAACAGATCATAATGACAATACAAACTATCCAAAAATCACACATTTTGGTGTCAATTCTAGTAATTACTTACTTTCCAAGCTAGTAACACAAGGAATGTCTCAAGCCCCCAAGCTCCTCTATCAACATAATCCCCATTAAACACGAAAAACCTGTTATCAGACGGAAAGCCAGCATCTTTCAACAGAAACAACACATCATGCAATTGCCCATGCACATCTCCAACCACCACCACACTCGATTCCAAAACACCCTCTTTATCGGGCTCAACCGGAACACAATTCGGTTCTTTATGCAAAATCTTGGACGCCGTGAGGATCAGAGCGTCGAAAGCTTCAACCGGTAACACTTTTGGAAGCTCCGACGGCCTGAGGTGTCTTGATGACCAATCGAAGGTTGACATGAGGTTTGTGACCCAATTGAGGCTTAAATTGCCGCCAGGTGGCCATGAAATTGGGATCGGGAGATGGGTTTGTGACGGATCGGAGGTGGGGTTTGTGGGTTCGTCGGAGGAGGAGGTTGATGGCGGTGGTGCATCGGTGACGGTGGATTCCGGCGGTGATGATGACATGTTTGGTTGTTGATTTTAAGAAAGAAATTAAATTGTGAATTGTGAAAAGTAAGTTGAGATTGTATTATACTAAGTTGTGGGATATCGCCAGGTCACTCCAACCCTAAAAACCAAGATTAATAATACTTTGTGCTTAGAGGTTGCAATAATTGAAAAAGGAAACACAAACATGCATAATTTAGAGGTATAATAATGTCTCTGGATGTGTTAGCAAACCGATAATGATCGAACATCATCAATATTAGTATTTAGTATTGGTGTTTGTTTTGGATGCTTTTGGTTCTGGCGGTTTCGGTAACCGGTACTAACATGTACTACACCACAAGTTATGTAGGTATTTAGTTTATACTTCATTCATTTTTGGTTTTATTTTTTTCCTTTTTAGTACTAATACGGTACCGATTTCATTAGAATCGTGGATACATTAATAACCGTTGGTGTGTATGTCAATATGTTTTTAGGTTGACTTCTTATAAGATGACAAAAACATTTACGTTTATAAGGGATGGATCTTACGAAAAGTGATTTTACAGCGAGAAGTGCGAGAAGTGAAGGTATAACTCCATTAATCCCTAATTTCACTCCCTTTCGTATGATGTTACATACATATATGTAGGTTGGTTGTATTTATGTTTTAATTACACATTCAAACCTACCTACAAACATACGTACACGTACACACATACATATGCACCTACACATAAGAAATAGAGTAAAATTAGAGATTAATGGAGTTACACCTTCACTTCTCGCTGTAAAAAAAACTTCTGAAATAATCCAATACCTATATATATATATGTATATATATATATGTATATATATATATGGTGGGGTTATAATAAGAAGTGAAGTGTGTCTAAGAAGTGTAAGATGTAACTTGGTGCGCAAAATATGTTGATCTGATGGTGGATATGGAAAATGTGTTTATTGTGCGGTGTGTTTCATTAGATCTAATGGTGAAAACACACGTCTTATACTTCTTAGGAAAAATCTAGTTATTATAATCTCTCTCTCTCTCTCTCTCTCTCTGTCACACCCCAAAACACGGCCTAGGAGTGTGATGACTATGTTGGTACCATATTTGTGAATAAATCAGAGTTACGTTTAATTAGCGGAAGTCTTATAAACATGTGGATTAAAGTTGTAAATATTTACATACATATAAGTCGGGATTTTAAAAGATTCCCGATCAAGTTCAAAATTATTTGTTTTACGCTTACAAAACCACCATTTAATATTCTAACAAATCCAAGCCATCGGATATATAAATAGCACTTCGGCATTCCAAGCGCTAATCTTGTTCACCTGCAAAATGTAAATAAAATAAGTCAGCAACGAATGCTGGTGAACACGCTAACGCTAAAACATTTTCTTTAACTTTATTACTCCTCGAGACTACGCCTGCCTTGGCCCATCGTGGCTTAGGAATAACAAAGTTAAATAACACATTTATAAATTCAAGTCTCTACTCTAGGTCACCTCAGCAAACAACGCAGCGTTCGACTTAGTTAAGTACCTGTAAGTATACACGATGATGGTACTTCCCGCGGGAAAGCGTCCGATCAGGGTGGTGCGATGCGCCCATCGCGTACTACCACATATGTAAGGATCCAGACACATGTATACCACAGCCTGAGGGTTAGGTTTATACTTTCATTTATAATGGTTTAGGGACACGTAGTCCTTTGTAAACATTCTCATATAACATGTTTTGAAAACAAGTTTAAAAGTTTGGGGGCATATTCACCTTATCGCTTTGGGATCGGCTTCAACACCGTCCGAGGGTCTTTCCCTTGCTATCTCGCACCTATAGTACGAGTATTCGGATATACAATCCGGCTTAAGACCTTTAGTCTTATTTAATATTCTCTACCTCGATGAACCTTTAGTTCATAAATCTCTTTTACTTGAAAACCTTTAGTTTAAAAGTAATCTATAAACCTTTAGTTTATTTATAAAAACCCAACGTTTCTTTTTCTCAAAGAAACGTATTCTTTTTCTTTTATTATTTAAGAATACTCATTATTACTTAAATAATAAGTTCATAACAAAGGATATATATATACTTGCACAAATGTATATATTTATTATCACAACATATCTTTTACTCTTTCTTTGTTATGTTTTCTTTTATTTTTATCGAGGTGTCGAGTATAACCTCGACTTAAAGTTTAAGCCTTTATAATATTTTATTATTATATTCATTGGCGTTTTAAGCCTTACCTTAAAGGCTTAAGAAAACCCTAGTGATTCGAGCAGCACTCCAACACCGCTTCACTTCTCGATCAACTCTTTTTCTCGACACTCCTTTCTTGACACCCAAATCAATGAACGCCAATCTTCAATACTCGTTGGCACGCTTCTCGAGATTCATTTCCATAATAATAAACACCTTCTTGGTATGTGGGTGGAGGGTGGCACAAACTTCTAGGAATCGTTGGTACACAAAACGAGGAATCGGGGCATGTTTATCGATGAAATAAGGCACGAACTTCGAGGAAAGATATAAAAGTTAGAGAGATGCTATAGAGAGAGTGGGATATTGAAATTGGGTGTGGAAAATGAAGATCCTTGACCTGCTATTTATAGGCAAAATCTTGGATCCCGTCGCGGTAGGCGACGGCCTCCTTGGCACCCGTCGCGTATCGCGACGTAGGCCAAGACAGTCACCATATAGGTCTACCACGTGTCGCCACGTGGCAGATGGTGTGCCACGTGTTGACACGTGGCTGACGACGTGCCATGTGTCGGGACACGTGGCGAAAGGTGTGCCACGTGTGGACGCGTGGCAGTCTTGTGCCAGAGGTGTCATGCCACGTCATCGCGTATCGCGATGACGTAAGTTAACAGCGATCGCATATCACTGTTGACTTCTTCTAGAAGTGTTGACTAAGCCCCATCGCGATACGCGATGGGCTTTTACCCCGTCGCGTAGCGCGATAGGACAAGAAAACAGATTTTTCATTTTAAACCCTAAGGTTTGGAATTTTGGCATTTTTGGTCTATTGACTTTGGAAAGTTTGACGTTTTGAACTCGAAATTTTCATAATGTTACATCCTCCCCACCTTGAAATAAATCTCGTCCTCGAGATTGATTTACAAAAATAAGTGGGGTTATTTCTTTCTCATTTCCGATTCGAGTTCCCAAGTATATTCGGGCCCTTTACGCGAGTCCCATTTAACTTTCACAATTTTCAATGTTCTTCTTTTCAATTTCTTTGTTTTCGAATCTTCTATTTGAATTGGACGTTCTACAAATTTTAAGTTTTCGTTTATTTCAAAGTCTTTTAATGGCATAGCTAAAGATTCATTGGTTAAACATTTACGCATATTCGAAACATGGAATACATCGTGTATCCCTTGCATTTCCTCAGGTAGTCGCAATCGGTATGCAACAGTGCCGATTCGTTCAAGTACATCAAAAGGTTCAACGAATCGAGGGCTTAACTTTCCTTTCTTACCGAAGCGAACAACGCCTCTCCAAGGCGAAACTTTCAATAACACTTTGTCACCAACATTTAACTCCAATGGCTTACGACAGACATAGGCATAACTCTTTTGGCGATCACGTGCCGTCTTAAGTCATTCTCGAATTCGAAGGATTTTGTCGGTGGTTTCTTGGACTATCTTGGGTCCAGACAATTGATTTTCTCCGGTTTCAGATCAACACACATGTGTTCTACACTTTCGACTATACAATGCCTCAAATGGTGCGGCTTGAATACTTGTGTGATAGCTATTATTATACGAGAATTACATTAGGGGTAAGTGGTCATCCCAACTTCCACCTAAATCAATCACACAAGCCCGAAGCATGTCTTCCAACGTTTGGATCGTCCTTTCGCTTTGCCCATCGGTTTACGGATGATAGGCGGTGCTAAGGTTTAGTTTTATACCGAGTGCTTGTTGGAAGCTTTTCCGAAAATGAGACGTAAAACGACTGTCTCGATCAGAGATTACGGATAGCGGTATTCCATGCAAAGCAACGATGGTGTTTACATAGATGCGTGCTAATCTATCCATAGAGTATGATTCGTTAATGGGTATGAAATGTGCGGACTTTGTAAATCGGTCCACGATAACCCAAATTGCGTTGTGTTGTCAAGCCGTTTTAGGGAGTTTGGTAATGAAATCCATGGTTATTAACTCCCACTTCCATACGGGAAGTTCGGGTTGCTGAAGCAATCCCGAAGGCTTTTGGTGTTCAGCCTTGACTTTCAAACATGTTAAACATTTCGCCACATGCGAAGCAACATCCCTTTTCATCCCATTCCACCAATAGTTTGATTTGAGGTTATGGTACATTTTGTCGCTCCCGGGATGCATCATATACTTGGATTTGTGAGCCTCATTCAAAATTTTCTCACACAAGTCCCCAACGATTGGTACCCAAATTCTATTGCCGAGTCCACGGATACCATCGTCACCCTTGACTAGCGAGTCAATGGTGCCGTTACGCTTTTTGTCAGAGATTTGGTTTTCATTGATCGCTTGAGTTTGGGCATATTTGATTTATTCGAGGAGATCAACTTGGAGTTCTAGCCTCAATGCTCGGACTCTTTTTGGCTTTTCATGTTCCTTGCGACTTAAGACGTCAGCCACGACGTTGGCTTTGCCTTCATGGTAAACAATCTCACAATCATAGTCATTGAGTGTTTTCATCCATTGCCGTTAGCGCATGTTAAGCTATTTTTGATCAAAGATATGTTTTAAGCTTTTATGATCAGTGTACACGGTAAATCTTACTCCATAGAGATAGTGCCTCCATATCTTAAGTGCAAAGATTATGGCGCCTAACTCTAGATCGTGAGTCGTGTAATTCTTCTCGTGTACCTTAAGTTGACGAGAGGCGTAGGCGATTACTTTCTTGCGTTGCATTAGTACGCATCCCAAGCCGGAATGTGACGCGTCACTAAATACCACAAAATCCTCAGTACCTTCTGGCAAAGCCAATATTGGTGCTTGGGTGAACTTTTGTTTGAGTATATCGAACGCCTCTTGTTCCTTTGTTCCCCATTCATATTTGATGTTCTTGCGAGTTAAGGAGGTTAGGGGAACAACGATTCGTGAAAAGTTTTCAATGAACCTACGGTAATAGCCGGCAAAACCTAAGAAACTTCTGACTTCGGTTGGCGATTTTGGGATCTCCCACTTAGAGATAGCTTCAATCTTAGCGGGATCGACTTGAATACCGTTGACGTTAATGATGTGACCAAGAAATTGTACTTCTTGTAACCAGAATTCGTATTTTGAAAATTTAGCGTACAACTTCTCGGTTCTAAGAATTTCGAGCAGAGTTCGGAGATGGATTTCATGATCATCCTTAGACTTGGAATAAATTAATATGTCGTCGATGAACACGATCACAAATTTATCCAAGTAAGGCTTACAAATTCGGTTCATCATGTCCATGAACGCGACTGGCGCATTAGTAAGTCCAAATGGCATAACGGTGAACTCATAATGGCCTAACCTTGTTTGAAAAGCAGTTTTAGGAATATCCTCGGATTGGACCTTGAGTTGGTGATAGCCTGAACGAAGATCGATTTTTGAAAAGAAGCTAGCACCTTGAAGTTGGTCAAAACGATCATCGATTCGAGGGAGTGGATATCGGTTTTTGATTGTGACTTTGTTCAACGCACGATAATCGATACACAAACGCATGGATCCATCCTTATTCTTGACAAATAGGATTGGCGCTCCCCATGGTGACGAACTCGGTCGAATGAAACCTTTCTCCAGTAGCTCATCGAGTTGTTTCTTTAACTCATTCATCTCGGTCAGCGCTAAGCGATATGGAGCTTTGGAGATCGGAGCGGTACCGGGAATAAGATCAATCCTAAACTCTACTTCACGATCGGGAGGGATTCCAGGAAGTCCATCAGGAAAGACATCAGAAAAGTCGGAGACTACAGGTACGTCCTTTATCTCCTTAGGCTTTGACTCTTCAGTGACATAGGCAATGAATGCTAAGCATCCTTTATTTAAACATTTGTTAGCCCTAATCATGGAGATTATGCTAACTTGGCCAACGTCTTTATCCCCTTCAATTCGAATCGTTCGTTTATCGGGGGCTTGAAGTTCAACGGTTTTGCTATTTCAGATGATACGTGCATGGTTATTGGATAACCAATCCATACCAAGTACAATATCAAAACCAGCAAGTGCCATAGGTAAGAGTTGGATAGGCAGGATATAACCAGCTAAATGAATTTTTCTGTTTTCAAGGGCTTCGGAGATTTTAACGATTTCACCACTAGCAGTCTCGACGCTTAGAGTTTTATCTAACTTTGTTAGAGGTTCGTTTAATAGACTACAAAAACTATAATCTATAAAACTTAAATTGGCACCCGAATCAAATAAAACTCTAGCATAGGTGTCGTTGACTAAAAACGTACCGGTAATGGTTTCTGTCATGTCAGCAGCCTTCTTTGTGTCGAGTACGAAGACTCGCGCGTTTCCCTTCTTGTTATGGCCACTTCCACCCGCACCACCAGTCGCGGGTTTGTTCTTTGGGCATTCAAAACTAAAATGCCTCATCTGCTTACAATTATAGCACGTCATCTTCTTTTTCCAGCAATCAGCAGCCGCATGACCCGTACGGTTACATGATTCATAGACTTTAGGAGGCGGAGCGAAGTTGCATCGACCTTTGTGATACCTCCTACATGTCTTGCACGGCGTAGCATTTGGATTGAATCGATTTTGGTGTTGGTTTACGCCCTTGCCTTTGAAGTTGGTGCTTCCTCCAGTTCTCCCTTGAGCAGCTGTTGTTGTAACCTTCTTATCTTCTTCTTTGTTGCGGATCTTTCCACCCATCAGATAACCAGCTAACTCCATCGCAAAGTCAGCGGTTTGATGTAAGTGAGACCTCACCATATCGTGGATTTCCCGCGGCAGTCCCCAAATGTATTGGGTAACCTTGCTGGATTCCGGATTCATCAGCTGGGGAACCAGACGAAAATATTCGTGAAACTTGGTGTTGTATTAACGAAGGTTCATCCCCACGACCTTAAGATTTATAAATTTAGTTTGGATTTGGTCGGTTTCATGCATGGGATAAATCTTTCCCATCAACATAGCCTTGAACTCATCCCAAGACAGATTACCTCTCTCCCTTTACTCATTATCATGGTATTCCACCACTCAAGTGCTTCACCCTTGAACATAAGGACAGAATATTGAATCTTTTCTACGTTCGTACACTTGCTTGTGATTACAATTGTTTCCATCTCCTCAAGCCACCTCACGCTTGTGATGGCTCCTTTATCACCGTGGAATTCTTTCGGTCCATAATATTTGAAATCCTTAAACGAACACCCACTAATCTTCATTTTCTTAAATTTTTGCCTAAATTCTCCATCAGCGTTAGACTCTTGAACACTCTCTTCGACACGAGATGGGTTCGGATGGGATCTTTCGGATTTTCGGGAAGGATTAACGGAATGAGAATGTTTTGAGTTTTTCGATTGAGAACTAGCCATGGACTCTTCTCTAACCGCATCCCTAATCATCTTTTGGATTTGACTTTTATATTTATTGAGGATAGGTTCATCTTCTTTCTCAGGGCCTTTCCCCTTTTCTTTTATTTCTTTTTCTTTTTGAATTTTCCCAATGTTGTTACTTTGTTCAGACATTATCATTTAATATCTTTTTATATCTGAAATTTAAACAACGTTTCTCTTTTATTAAACATGAAATTTTATTATACATTCATATATATATATATATCTCAAGGATATATATATATTTATTTAACAATACATACACGTATATATATATATATATATATATATATATATATATATATATATATCGTTCCAACGATATATATATATTGATCATCCTATCTTTATTTTAAGAACGTTTCATCGTTCTTGTTACACATATAATTCACATAACATACAAGATTACATTACACACGCACTTCTCCTTCATATTCTTCATCCAAACTGCTTTAATCCTTCAAAAACTTCTTCACAACCTTCGTTAATTTGTTGCACTTGTGAAGGAGCGTCTTTCCTATTTTCTTCTTCAGCCACCTTCTTTCTTCAATCGTCTGTCTCATGCAGAGCGCGGTCCAAGTGTTCTTCATATGACTGTGGGACCTTGTCGGGGTATCCATGTTGTGGAGGTGGGTCACGGTAACCCAATGTCACCATTTCGTAGTGATTCCTTGTATCTGGATACGGAACGTCGGTCATGTCAGATGAAAGGTAGAAGAAAGCTTTAGCAGCTCGGTTTTGTTCTCGGATCTCATCAGCTTACTCTTGAATCGAGGGAATTTCTCCTTGGAATGGTGGGAAGCTTGATGAAGCTTGGTTCTTGAGAGCTTCGAGATATTGAACATATGGGTCAACATAACCGTAGCTCGGTTTTTGGTAAGTGAGTGATCCATCCATTGATGTTGATATTTCATTGGGATGATCGGGATGCTCTTCTTCCGGTTCCCTTCCAGACTCTTCCTCAGGGTCTTCCTCTTCTTCGGGGTCCTCCTCTTCTTCTGGCTCCTCTTCCTCTGGTTCCTCCTCTTCCATGGGTTGAGTTGTCTCATTCACCATTGATGGCATTCGGAAGCTTTTATAGGGCATCATCACCCTCGTTCTTGGTTTGCGGGATGTCTCTTCATTATTGGTGGATTGAGAATTGACTTCGTTCATGGTGGAGCTTCCGGTATGCCACCTTCGTGGATCTGAGTGGCATTGCATCCAGTCGGAGGATGGGGACCTTGGTTCTTCCTTTATTGGTCGGTTTGAGAGGAAGGCATAGGAAGGGTGTGGATTTGGTAGGTATCCGGTTGGGTAGTACTGCGGCACTTGTGATGGTTGGTATGTAGGATCTCTGAGGGGTGGTACATTGGTACTTCTGAGGGGTGGTACAAGGGTATTGTTTGTGGATGGTAGCTTGAGTGTCTTGGTGGTTCATTTCCTTGTTTTGGTGGACTATCGGGGACATTGATTGGATAATGTCTGCTTCCGGGATAGTATACCGGCCTAGTCAAGTCATGTTCCACATCTTGGTCGAAGTATGCTTCATAATATCCATCACTCATGTTATCCTCGGGGTAAGGTTTGGCGATTCCGGCCTCTTTTGCTTTTCGTACATAGTTCTCCATCCAACTTTTGAATGACATCTATATTATGGGTGGTTTTAGAATGTGGAGGGAAAGAAAATGTTACCAGCCTATCTTATCCCTAAAACAAATATTCAATTATTTCCTATACTTGGATCGAAGCTTGGGTATTGTTTTATGATACCCAATTCGCTAAGATCGATGGCTCTGATACCAACGCTTGTCACACCCCAAAACACGGCCTAGGAGTGTGACGGCTATGTTGGTACCATATTTGTGAATAAATCAGAGTTACGTTTGATTAGCAGAAGTCTTATAAACATGTGGATTAAAGTTGTAAATATTTACATATATATAAGTCGGGATTTAAAAGATTCCCGATCAAGTTCAAAAGATTATTTGTTTTACGCTTACAAAACCACCATTTAATATTCTAACAAATCCGAGCCATCGGATATATAAATAGCACTTCGGCATTCCAAGCGCTAATCTTGTTCACCTGCAAAATGTAAATAAAATACGTCAGCAACAAATGTTGGTGAACACGCTGACGCTAAAACATTTTCTTTTATTTTATTACCCCTCGAGAATACGCCTGCCTCGACCCATCGTGGCATAAGAATAACGAAGTTAAATAACACATTTATAAATTCAACTCTCTACTCTAGGTCACCTCAGCAAACACCACAGCGTTTGACTTAGTTAAGTACCCGTAAGTATATACGATGATCATACTTCCCGCGGGAAAGCGTTCTATGATCAGGGTGGTGCGATGTGCCCATCGCGTACTACCACATATGTAAGGATCCAGACACACGTATACCACAGCCTGAGGGCTAGGTTTATACTTTCATTTATAATGGTTTTAGGGACACGTAGTCCTTTGTAAACATTCTCATATAACATGTTTGACTCAGTTGAAAACAAGTTTAAAAGTTTGGGGGCGTATTCACGTTATCGCTTTGGGATCGGCTTCAACATCGTCCGAGGGTCTTTCCCTTGCTATCTCGCACCTATAGTATGAGTATAACCAATTGTTAGTCGGATATACAATCCAGCTTAAGACCTTTAGTCTTATTTTATATTCTCTACCTCGATGAACCTTTAGTTCATAAATCTCTTTTACTTGAAAACCTTTAGTTTAAAAGTAATCTATAAACCTTTAGTTTATTTATAAAAACCCGACGTTTCTTCTTCTCAAAGAAACGTATTCTTTTTCTTTTATTATTTAAGAATACTCATTATTACTTAAATAATAACTTCCTAACAAAGAATATATATATATATATACTTGCACACATGTATATATTTATTATCACAACATATCTTTTACTCTTTCTTTGTTATGTTTTCTTTTATTTTTATCGAGCTGTCGAGTATAACCTCGACTTAAGGTTTAAGCCTTTATAATATTTAATTATTATATTCATTGGCGTTTTTAGCCTTACCTTAAAGGCTTAAGAAAACCCTAGTGATTCGAGCTGCACTCCAACACCGCTTCACTTCTCAATCAAATCTTTTTCTCGACACTCCTTTCTTGACACGCAAATCAATGAACGCCAATCTTCAACACTCGTTGGCACGCTTCTCGAGACTCATTTCCATAATAACAAACGCCTTCTTGGTATGTGGGTGGAGGGTGGCACAAACTTCGAGGAATCGTTGGTACACAAAACGAGGAATCGGGGCACGTTTATCGATGAAATAATGCACGAACTTCGGGGAAAGATATAAAAGCTAGAGAGATGCTAGAGAGAGAGTGGGATACTGAAATTGGGTGTGGAAAATGAAGATCCCGAACCTGCTATTTATAGGTAAAATCTTGGATCCCGTCGCGGTACGCGACTGTCTCCTTGGCACCCCTTGTGTATCGCGACGTAGGCCAAGACCGTCACCATATAGGTCTGCCACGTGTTACCACGTGGCAGACGGTGCGCCACGTGTTGACACGTGGCGGACTATGTGCCACGTGTCGGGACACATGGCGAAAGGTGTGCCACGTGTGGACGCGTGACAGTCTTGTGCCAGAGGTGTTAGGCCACGTCATCGCGTATCGCGATGACGTAAGTTAACAGCGATTGCGTATCGCTGTTGACTTCTTCTAGAAGTGTTAACCAAGCCCCATCACGATACGTGTTGGGCTTG
This sequence comes from Bidens hawaiensis, assembly GCF_021521415.1. Lineage (NCBI taxonomy): Eukaryota > Viridiplantae > Streptophyta > Magnoliopsida > Asterales > Asteraceae > Bidens > Bidens hawaiensis. The sequence goes on along the minus strand of NW_027497793.1, from coordinate 124,967 downwards.
TCTTTTGCCTCGTCGTGTAGCGCGATAGGACAAGAAAACAAATTTTTCATTTTAAACCCTAAGGTTTGGAATTTTGGCATTTTTGGTCTATTGACTTTGGAAAGTTTGACATTTTGAACTCTAAATTTTCATAACGTTACCTTCTATATATATATATATATATATATATATATATATTGGTTAGTGCAAGTTACAACCAAACCCCTCAAGATTTGCGACATCATTCGTAGCATAACGCACCCCCAATATATATATATATATATATATATCACTTTGTCTGCTTCTTTTCCTTGCCTCTTTCCCTCTACCTCTCTCTCTCTCTCTCACACACACACACACACCAAATCTAACCAGAAAGAAACACCGATGTGGTTGTTGCATATGGCAGCCCTCCCCCTCTCTATCTCGTACCAAATCTGCATGTAGAGAAACATCGCAGTGGTTGTTGCGTATGGCAAAGTCCCCCCCTCCAATCTCTCTCCATTCCCTTCCTCTGCCTACTTCCACCCCCTCTCTCTCTCAATCTTACTCATTCTTTCCTCCTCCACCTCCGCTTTCGCTTCCTCATAAACGAGTTATAGATGATTGTGGACAACCACATGCAACTTTTTTATTTGGTAATCGTAGTGGTCAGGTAGTAAGAGGATGTTTATTACGATGAAGAAGGTGGTTTCTGTAGGAAACTAGATATGGGGCTTGAATATTTTTTGTTATCTTCTAATCTAATTTTAGTGAGTTAATGACTTTGTTAAACTCTTTTCATAATTTATAGAAGAAAACACAAAATAAGTAAAGATTTAAGGGTTACAGATGACACACCTGGATTTATAGAGGTTCAATAGTTAACTAATTCACTCTATGTCCCCCTCCCTGATCCCCGATCAAGAGTTTTCTACACTGGTCGTCTCCCTAAAATGGTAGACATCACCAATACAATTGTCTCACTCTTTAAATGAAGTGATCACATTCTTCAGCAAGCACACCAAGTATTTAGCCTTTCAATTCTTCTAATCTCACTATATCAAGATAGTGAGCCTTAAGTTGCTAACAACTAATTAATTTTATATCAAGATAGAGTTATCAACCAAATACAAAACAACATTATGTCAAGATAGCGTGTTCCCCTATCAAACCATCAACTAATGATGAGTCATCACTTTTCAAAACACTAGAACAACCTCTGATGTTGACCCATCAAAATACAAGTTAGATGGTTGGTTGAATAGCTTGAGAATACTCTTCTTCTTGCTCCACACTTTTAATCTTCTCTTTATATAATAAAAGCTTGATTAGACTTGAATGTTGGAAGAGATTATCTTTGAAGTGTGTGAAATAATGTTGTAAAGAAAAGGGGGTGAAGACTTAGTTTTATAAGTCTTCTATTTATAGAAAGTATGTGAGGGACAAGGCTAAGGGACCGGTAGCTCGACAGTCGCTTCAAGTGACCATGGATATATGACAGTCCACTTCACATTGGTTTTACTAATATGACTGTTATGTGTGGTCGTTGTCTTGATATTTTGGCATCTAACGTTGACCAACACATATAAGAACATGATCGAATCACTTATCACTTCTCCATACAACACAACTCAAGTATTTCACCCATTCGGTTAAACATACGTTATAAACTTCAACCAAAGCTTCAACTCATTCCACATTTAAGTTTGACTTGCCCCTTTGGTAGATTTGGTTTCCCAATGCATGAAGGTTTATGAAAGACTTACCAAAAGTAGAATAAATCTTTCAAATATTTGAATTTCATTTATTTGATATTTAAACATATACACACACACACATACACACTTATAAACTTATCCTAAGTTATGAAAAACTAATAACCTATCTTTACTAAATTGTTAACTTGTCTTCAATAGATTAATCTTGTACGCACAAACTTGACAATTTTGATATTGGATGTGTTTAGTCTTGATTAAGTTTTATTATGCTATGATTAATCAAGTGTTAAGGGACATATGTGTTGTATATAGTTATTAATGATGAACAATAACTATTTTATATCATATTTCCTTAATTAAGTCATTATCAAAACATTAAGGTTGATTAAACTTAAAACCTTTGTTTTCCCAATAGTTTCAATATAATTGTGTCAAAATGGTAGTTTGACTTTAGCAAGGTAGAGCCTCCAGAGAATATGTTAGCGTCTAGCTTAAATGAAGTCTTAACAGGACCTTAGGAACCTCTACCGCTCTTGTGTGAAGGAAGTCCAAAAATGCATATGCCTAGGAAACAACCGAGCCGTGATGCAGGCCTAAGTTCGGACTGCAAGGTCTGCATAGTCAAACAAGTAGCAGTCGGATTAGTTGGGCCCACGTGCAACCAAAAACAGATAAAAAATCTTGAGCGATCATAACACAAAAAAAATAAAATAAAAAGATATATGAAAAAAACCCAACTAGCGTGTTTAGAAAATATAACAAAAATTTTAGTAAATGCCTAACAACTAGTTTGCGAGAAAAATACTAAAATAAATTAACATTATAAATTAACATTTCTTCTCACTTCAAAATGACACCGAACATATCTTAATACTCTCATAAATGTTATTTCTACCTTTTAAAACCACAATGGTCGTATAAATCATGAGCTCAAGTGATTATGAATATATGCAAAACTCCACCTCCATCATATCATTCCTCCTACTCTTGATATTCAAATGGTCGCAAAACAATACAAAGAATTGATATTTTATGATGTCATGCTTTACAGTCAAACAGTGATGTTCTTTAATTTATACATGTTTGATAGGGTCGTACTAACCCCACCCCACAAACTGTCACGCATAGTGTTATACGTGGCGGAGTAGTACGAAGTACGAACACTGACGTATATTGATAATTGTGACTGATTGAGTACACGACAACCTGTGAAGATCAAATCAACTGTTATGTCACATCCTATACGCCATGTATAGATCTTCACGTGGCGTATATGGTCAAACTTGAATTATTGAGCCAGAAGGCCCCCCCTCTCCACATTGTAATATATATTAGCATGCATACATACAAGATACACATACAAACTCAGACACGCTTTAGTGAAAAAATCCCAAGGCAAAAAAATTTTGTGGTTGTTAGACGGTCTATTTCCGGGGACGAACGAGGGGTCAAATATTCCAGATTTGAACCAGGCACCGCGGGGGTTTTGCGGATTATGACGAGGAAGAGGAGGCGATGTTACCAAATTTGAACCAGGTATAGTCGTATGTTTATTTGGTTTAGCAGTCGTTTAGTTATTTTTGAAATTAGATATGTTAACCATATTTTTTTGTTGGAGTATTTTGTACCTGACCCCCTACCTTCGGATGTGGTGGGAAGCATCAGTTCGTACAGGTCACAGCCTGAACATGATTCCAGTTTTCAGAAAACCCGTATTACATTACCCAGCCTTCGTACCAGTTTAATGCTGAAGAGTTGTATTCCGGTAGTCAATGTTCGCACCCCTTACCAGTAGAGGAGTCATATCGGTCACAACTAGACCCGAACCACATTCATGATACCGCTCAAGAGACTAGTCACAATGAGTGCGCCGGGCATCTTTCTGGTAACAAAGATGATGATGATGATGATGATGATAATGATGATTACATACGTGAGGCGATGGTGTCGTATAAAACGGATAACGTATGAAACCATACATTTTGTTAAAATAAGATAGATTTTATAATAAGTATTTTAAACGCGTTTTAAATTTGACGTTATAACTGTTTCAGTTTTTTTCCTTCCCATGAGGAGTTATAGGAATGGCGAAAGAAAAGAGGACGGGAGCATGGTGTGTTGTTTTGTCCAACGGTCTAGGACAAACAATGTGGATCTTGGATGCAATTGCGGTGGGGAACCAAAACTCACGACGACAATCAGGCGTACCGGTAGTATAAAGAAGGGCTTTCCGTTTAAGCTAAAAGGAAGGTACGACCGGGTAGGTGATTTTTGGAAGCTTTAGGTAGAAAACAAGATGCACAACCACGATCCATCCCTCTTTAAGGAGGGTCACACATATATAAGGAGAATGTCCTACGAGGAGGTTGATATGGTTGCGAGGTTACACATGGATGGTGTGAAGATGAAAATTGTTTTTACACTCTTACGTAATTGGTTTCCCGGAAGCTGCATTATTGAAAAGGACGTACACAATCTTATAGGGAAATTGAAAAATGAAAATAAAGTTGGCAATACCCCCATGCAGGTTCACGTTTTTGAATTTGACTTCCTACAATGAATGTTTAAAAAAATTTATTAACGTCATATTAAAGCCTGATGCAACTTCCTACATGATAATGGGTTCGCGTATTACACACGAGAGAACCCTTCCACAAACCACACGAAGGATGTTTTCTTCTGTCATGATACGGTCTTTAAAATGTGGCATGTGTTCCCCATTGTTGTTGATTGACATTACATATAACACCAACATGTACAAGTGACCGTTTTTTCAGTATATTTTTGTGACTTCGACGTCGAAGTCGTTTTGTATCGCGCACACGGCTATATATAGGGAACGCCAAATAGATTTAATATGGACCTTGAGCAGCTCAATGGTATGCTCAAGGATTCAATTGAGCCGCGCGTCATAGTCACCGACAGAGACCTAGCCCTGATGAATGCGTGTAAAAAAATATTCCCGCGTGCTCCCAGAAACCTATGCAGGTGGCACATACGTGAGAATATTGATGTGCGTGCTATGCGTGTGGTGAAATATAAAAGATGGGATGGATTGGATATTTAGCTTTTTGCACAAGATCGTGTTTTAAATTTATAAAAGTGATTTCTACAAAGACCAAACACACACAAAATAGGCAAGTGTACATATCATATATGTAGAATAGTATTGGTAAGAACCAAGTATCGATCCGTGGACACAAATGTTTCTAATGATAAATCATTGTTTTACTTTAATCAAAGGTTTTAATTATTTTGGAGTTAATTTTTGAACTTTTTATAACATATAAATGCTTATATATATAATATATAGGTGACCAAGACGAGAGGTTCTAAACGAGTTTTTCAATTATGCGAAGGTTACCATCTAAGATTAAGAATCCACTCCATTTTAGCATTGATAATTAATATTCAAACATGTAGTAAACTTGCCATAACAATATATGATAGATAGCTCATTAAACCTTAAATGAGCATCTTTGGCACTAAGGAGGTAACATGCGCATTTTAAAGTCCACCATTTCCTAATGTCATGTCACTTCAATGATGTCAATTTAAGTTGGCAAGTAGTTTCGTAAAGTAGAAAGATTAGGATTGACTTAGATTTCTCAAATACAAATTCTAAAAACTTCGGTTGGTTGTAGTTAACTCACACAACCTACCCTTGGTTGATTTATGTAGCTTATAATTACACATTCCATTAACATATGATTTCTTTAACTAGCATGATATCCTAAGCAAAGCCATTTTCGGATTACCAAGACTTAGAGAAATACATCATAACTTATATTTCATCATTTCTAAGTACAATATAAGGATCTTTGTTTCGATAATGTATCAAAGTATTTCTATCTTTCAAGAACATGAATCAATCATGAACGACTTCCAATATAATTGACAACCACCAACTTTGAATTAGTGATTTAAGATGGTGAAACATTTCTCATCAAAAGATAATTGTAAGATAACCATGTACTTTACTAGACTAAACCGCAAGTTTTAAATAATCATCAAGTAAAACAAAGCTTCTTCATAGATTTTAGATGGTAAAAGGAGTTTAGCTCATAATAAGCATGATGATAAACATTAAGATGAATGATGATAACAAATACATGATTAAACTTGGAACAATCTAACCAAATGTAGATAAATCTTCCTTCTTAATGACGATGATGATGGATGATGATGATGGTTGATGGTGATGACCTCCAAGCCTTCAAACTCTTCACTAAATCTTCTATGTGAGTGCTAATGTATGTTTTTATAAGAGAAAACCGGATAGAAGTCTTTTCAAGGCACCCTTCTCAAATGACACAACAGGCTCTATTTATAGGCTGTCTGGAGCTAGAAGCACGGCCCCGTGCTTTATTAAGCACGGCCTCATGTCTACGTGTCCCAGTTACATGTTGTCAGATCGTACATGATGACTCACCACGACCCTGTGCTTCTTGAGGCACGGCCTCGTGCATTTTAGTGACATGTGCTAAATTCATTTTGTCTTTTCTGGTAGACGTCCACGGCCCCGTGGTAGAGAAGCATGGTCCCATGCTTTAGTTCCCAGTTTTTATCTTTTCTGGTAGATTTTTGTCTTTTCTGGTGTTCAGAAGCATGGGGACGTGTTTCTTGAGGCATGAGGGCGTGTTTCTTTGTTTTTCTTGTGTTTTCTTTCCTTTTTCTTTGTCTTTTCGCTTGTTTCTTCGTTTGGGGCTTGGTTTCACATGAAATTACATTTTATTATGATAAGTAACCTTTTGTGCTATGTTATTTAATAGAAATTGCAGTATTTAGAGATTATTTGATGCTGAACAGATGTATAATTTTATGTACATCAAACATCTCCACACTTGAACATTGCTTGTCCTCATGCAATCCACTTATAAATATTCTCTAGAAACAGCAAGTTAGGACTATAGCTTAAACATCCCTTAATAGAGCTCCAAGAAGATGGAAACAGAATAACCAACTTTAATCATAGGAATATATGTAGTGATATATAAAAAGGTGATTTGTTTTTATGAGTTTCTGTTTATGCAAAACGTCACGTTCTCACAATGTTCACTCACACTCGGTTTTATATCTGTTCATACCTATGATGTATGTATGTGAACACTTTTAGCCAAAATGTGACCTGTGACAAATAAGCTTGTAACAAGTTCAAATCTCTACCTTTGTGAAGGGTTGTATAGATCAGAAGGTAATAATGGTTGGTTTTGGGTAAGAAGGGATTTTGGTATTGGTGGTCCGAGGGTTTGAGTTAATGGTGGTGAGGATCGTAAATACAACTTTTGCTGATTGTCGGGAATCCTGAGATATCTTCGATGGTTAGCTCTTTCTCCCGATATATATATATATATATATATATATATATATATATATGTGTGTGTATTTATATACCTAGTGACTCTTTTAAGGTCAGATCGTCAAGACTAGTTTTGTCGAGGATGTTGATTAGTTCTTCCTCAATCCTGTTCTGAACATAACTCCCAACTCTAATTGATCGTTCGGCTTTGAGCCTAATAGCCCCCACCCTCATTAGTTCGGTATGTTCATGCTGAGACTGAGTTTGACTCTTTCTACATCTTCCTTCGTGGGACCAGTTTCCACATCCTAGAAATCGTTCATATCTTTTTGCTCTTCTTTTCATTGCGCTTTTGGAAATTCCACAAAATGGTGGCCTTTTTTCGTCTTGGCGTCACTTTTTCCTCACCTCATTTCTAAAGAGAAAGATTCTCTCCCTAAGTTCTGGAGGCAACCTAGGTTTTTCGAAATGTATGCAGCAAAGGAAATTGAAATCGAAAGAATGCATTTCCAGTTCTTTAGGGTCTGCCGGTAAAAGACCAGTATTGTATTTTACCGGTGAGAGGGATAAAGTGGTATGGTAAGGTTTTGTAGGGTTTTCTGATTTGATGAATGGTTTGGTGGGATTGTGACAATATTACCTTCTTCCTTATATAACGCTTCGTGCGGTCTTGAAATGAATAATTGCGACAAGTTCTAAATCACATGAAACATGTGACTCACTCAAAGCTTCCAAAAAATAATTATATGGCATGAGGTTTATCTCACAGTATCGGAGGGATTGGGTATAAACGCCATATTCTGCATAAATTTCTTCTCAGTATTTACAAAACTTCTTTTTTACTTTTACACTTTTCAGTTATAGTAGATTAATAATTGGTTATTTGTAAAAACTTTTCTTGGATTTTTCTTTAGGTTTTGTTGTAAAAATAGTCATTGTTTGCTGCAAAAATTTCGTTGATTAGAGAATTTTTATAATTATTTGAACAAGCAATTGGTCAAGTAATTTTCCCTCCCCACACTTGAATCTCACATTGTCCTCAATGTGAAAAGATTCATGAAAAGATAAAAATTCTAATTAAGTATGGTGGGTTAAAATAGAGAGGTACTTCCCTACGGGCTAACGAAATTTCGACAGATCGTCCCCTGTTTATCGTCCGTTTTCCTGTTTTTGTACCTGTATAATATAAAACTGCAAACAACCACAAACAACCAAGCATAAACTGCTGAAAATTGGGTATGGAATCCTCCACCCCTTGCCCAATAGGGCTAAATTAGTACCTACCATATTGTCTTGGCACCTACGACCATAAAAATATCAAACCAACAGATAAACAAACAAACAAGTACGACAGAAAGTAAATTGTTTAAAAACACACATAATAATAATGTCATGAAGTCCTACCAACCCATGCCCATGCCCATTCCCGACCTACCAGTGTCGCGCCTCATCAGTTCCTCGTGTCCGGACAAATGGTTTACGAAGCCTTGTTCGTGCATATTCAGCTTCTATCCGTGCTTCTATTTTGTCCTTCCATTCTTCATTCATTGCCATTTCTAATTGGCTTTCCGGGTCCCAAACTTGGTTCCGGTTGTCGATGAACCTCCATATCTCTGGTCTTGCGTTTAGGAGTCGGGCTATTTGCATTTTTCTACACAAGCTGAGGTCAAGAGCTATGGGTTCAGGGCTTTGTGTTCCTTCTCTGTCTACACCATAGGCCTCATAGAGCTTATAGATCCATGCACCGCCAAAGATTGGGGTATTCGGGCTTTGTGCATCTGCATTTTCTGAAAAGCTGACAGAAAAGATAAGTAATATTTCAAGCGATTCTATTTTTTATGCAATAAAGTGACCACAAATCCCTTAGATTTACCACTCCTTTATATTTGCTGCGTGCTGTTACTGTTTGGCTTAGCATTCGGTGTGTATATCTCATGAGTGGGTCTCGTAGGGCTGTGCTTCTTGAACTTTTTGCGCTGTTTGCTTCATCCCAAAAGCCCAATAGTTCCCATGCACGTACCTGTGTATTTCCAGCTTCTGCTTCCTCATCACCATCTTCATCTGCAAATGTTGTTTTAGCATTAAACCAAATGTCTGAGTCAGTTTCCTCGGTTGTGTATAATCCTAGATCAATTTCCAGTTGGGTGACAGAAGTTGTATTGTTGGGCCTAGTTTATTTGGTTTGTACTTAGTCTATTTAAGTTTAACTTGTATATGGGCTTGGGCTACCGGTCACTATGTAAGCCGAGAACTAACTTGTAGTTCTCGGTGGGCTTTTTGGTTAATGTGGGCTTAGGTGTTTGGTTTTCCTATATATAGTTGATGTCTTGTATAGGGAACTGGTTGGTCACTCACTTGTTATTCAGTATTGTGTATTGAAAGTGCTTAAGCACCCGACATATCTTAATATACATGTGTTTTGAAGCAATCTTGTGTTACTTACTTGTGTTCATTCGTGTTCTTGAATCACCAAGTATCGGTATTCCGCACCTACACTTGTTATATTGATATCATAATTGTAGTGATCCAGATTCGGGACTTACAATTGGTATCAGAGTCTTAGACCTTATTCAGGCTCGTTATTGTGATATCAACAATTCGAGAATCGCTTTTACAGTGGTCATTGTGTTTTACCGGCGAGTGTATGATCGGAGAAGAAGAAAAGGAGATATTTTGGCCAAAGATTGACTTATCTTTGGAAACAGTTTGAATCCCATTAAAATAGGGATTAAATTGTTGCCAAAATCCACTGGTCAAACTCTTTCTCGGTGTTCTCGGCTTAAAAACAGAGTTCTCGGCAAAGAAATTGAGATCTCGGTTGTTTTTGATCTCTGTCACTCTTTGTTTTTGGCCACTGGTTGTTTTCAGTCAAGTAGTTCTCGGCCTTCAACAGTTCTCGGTCAAGTCTTGATCATCTTCAGTGTTCTCGGTCAACGCTTGTTGTTCTCGGTCAACACTTGCTCAAAGTCTGAGTTCTCGATCAACCAGTTTGATTTTGTTCTCAGCCCAGTTAGCTGTTTTGGGCCTGTTATACTTGGACTTGGACTCTTAAATTGGACTTAATTTTAATTGGACTTAAAAAAAATCTCTAATTAAATTAAAAATGGCCCAGTTAACTTAGAAATTTAACCAACTCGTCACTTCATCAAGAACTTGATTCCATCATGAGCACTGCTACTCGTATACCCCTTATATTGTCCCATGAGGGGTTCAGTGAATGAAAATTTCGTTTTGAACAATACGCCAAGATGAAAGATTCCAAAATTTGGAAAAGCATTGTGAGGGGACCTCAAAGGATCACCTATCAAAGGGATGGTTCTGACGTGGTTCTTTTGAAACCAGTTGCTTAGTATGATGATGATGATTTTGCTAAAGTTGAGGAAGATGAGAGAGCTCTTTCCACTTTAACTATGGCACTCTCACCTGAGATTGCCCTTTAGTTTAGAGAACTTCAACCTGCTAAAGAGTTGTGGGCTGCACTGATAGAAGTTTATGAAGGAAATGAAGATATGAAGAGAAGTCGCCAAGATCTACTGCGACAAAAGTTCAATATGTTCAATCATGTTTTGTGAGAGACATTGGAATCCCAACTTCAAAGATTCATATCTCTTGTGACTGAAATGAGAATAGCCGTAATTTATCTGCAAACTTCAGAGATAAATAACAAGTTGGTGAACTCCTTACTGAAAAGTTGGGACATGAATGTTGCGGTTATCAAAAAGACTAAGGATCTCAACAGGATGGGTATGACTGAAATGATAGCCACTATTAATGTCACACCCCGATCGTGATGGCGGAATAATCGAGGCGCGGCGACTAAGTCGTGATTGTTGAGCACAATAGTATAAAAGTCTAAATGCATAAACATAACCAAAATGTCAAATATTACACCATCCAGGTAACATGAAACAAACTGTTTTAATACAAAATATCAAGTTTCCAAACAACTCCTAGACTAGCCTTCATCTCTCTAAGGCCTCTAAACTTGCTAGGGATTTCTTGCTGCATTATTTCCTGAAAACATGTAACAAACTGTCAACTACATAAAGTAGATGAGTGAATTCATAGGTTTAAAGAAAAAGAGTTTATACACAAACATACTAGTATAGGTTGTAGGGGTTTATATATAGGGTGTACCTGCGGCTAACCCACCACTCCTACAACTTATACTACTATGTTTGGATATAATACCCGGTTTTAAGATGGTTTGTAAGAAAAGGGCTCTTGGTTTTCCCAAAGAGGTTTTTGTAGTAAGTAAAACATGAAATGTTCTCCTGGACTCTCAGCGGGCTTATTATTCTCCCATTAGAGTCGTTTGTGATAAGATTACTCAAAGATTTGTGGTCTCCCAACGATACATGTAGCACATAGCAGTTAAGCATAAATAAGGACATATAGATTTGAGCATGCTAAGTTTACTAGATAAACCAACACCAAGATCCCACAGTTTACTAGTATCCAAGATGATGGTGAATAAATGATGATGATGATGAATGAAGATGAAACTCAATGATCACACAAGACTTGATTGATCCCACGCAAGACTTAAACCAAGACTACCTCGTTCTTGTCATCCAGGACTCAGCTAGGTTCTACCGAGAGTAGGATAGACTCCCCAAAGAATCCTGGGTTCCCTTGGTCCCTACCGAGACTAGTATAGGTCCTCAAGAGTTATGGATTTCACCGAGACTAGTATGAAATCCCATGAGTTACGAGTGCCACCGAGAATAGAATGCCACTCATGGTCGCGAGTTCTACCGAGAGTAGAATAAACTCTCGCGTCCAATTCAACTCATGATGCTTTGATCTCTAGATTTCCATGCTGACACAATGACTATGATGATATGAATATGATTCCCATTTCCCATGATGTCAATGTTCATAGAATTTCCCATACTCATTGATTTCCAATGTTCTTAGATCTCCATAAGTTGATGGGTTTTCCCCATGTTCATAGATTTCCAAAGTTTATAGATTCTTAAAAAGCTTGTGGATTTCCGCACGTGTGTAGAAATCCAAAAGTTTATAGTTTAAAGAGTGTTTGCATAAATGATTTTTATCCAAACGTGTAAAGTTACCATGTTTCCACCCCATAGTTTTGAAAAGCTTAAATAGGGGCTATGAACTCACCTTGATCTCGGGTTAGGATGGTGCTACAATAGATCTCCTTAGCCTAGAGTTGAACATAAATATAAGGTTAACAACGTGCTATAAGTCTAAGAAAACGAGCTTACGCGGCCTCGAGCAAAAACTGGGTTTTAAAGACGAAACAGCTTGGTTCTGGCTTGATTCGATCGAATAGGAACACGTTCGATCGAATAGACACACATTCGATCGAATCTGTGGCACACTCGATCGAACTAGAAACACATTTGGTCGAACCAGTTGGAAAAACTCGTTCGGTCGAACATGGAACTTGTTCGATCGAATAGACACTCGTTCGATCGAATACGAAACTCATTCGGTCGAATGAGTTGGAGACCATTCGGTTGCTTTCCTATTCGATCGACTGGACTGATTCGATCGACTGGTTCGATCGAATGAGTCTGATTCGACTCCTTCAAGCTGGGCGACGGAGAAACCTACGGGTTTTTCAGATTTTCCAGATTTTTGACCCAAAATCGAAGTTTTTGACATGGAAATGCTCGGGATTGAAAGGGCTATCGATTCCTAGTGATTTTAAACACAAAAGCCTGCATTTTGACACCAAAACAAGACGGTTTTTGACCCGAAAACTCTAGAAACGAAAGTGGGTGTTTTTGCTCGATTTGAGGCCGAAAATGGTTATGAAAATGGATGATTTTCAAGAAGATCTTACCAAGAATAACAACAAACAGATTTGTGGACTCGGATTTGAAGTTTGAAGACTTTCTCTCTCTAGTTTCTCTCTCTAGAATGAGAGTGTTTGGGTGGGAAGTGTTGGTGGAAATGAAAGAGATGGTGTAAGAATACTTGATTTTCCGCTTAAATACTCGGGTGACTCGGGTTCGGGTTTAGGCTACCGACGGGTCAAGACTAGTCGAGTTCATAAGTTTTTAAACAAACTAAAACTTTTTCAGCAAAACTTTTATAAAACCATTTTCCGAATAATTATTTGAAATCTTTTTAAATAAGAACATTTAATTTTTCGAAAGCATAAAAATTAATATTTTTCAGGCGTAAATGTCGTTTTATAAAATAAACATTTTAAATGATAAAAGCAGATTTTTCCAATGATATGGGTTCCGAACTTATCGTCCAAAATCCCAAAGTCTATAGTTTCCGATGATTTCACGATCCTAGTTTACCAATCGAATTTCAGGGCGTTACATTCTCCCCAATTTAGAGGAATTTCGTCCCGAAATTTAGAACTTAGTATAGTTGATGCAATGATGTTTTAGATCAAATGATCCCATGATGACCACTATGCGCCACTACCCCTAATTTTCGTCTTGGATACCACCCAAATCAAGTTGAAGGGGTTTATATATAGGGTGTACCAGCGGCTAACCCACCACTCCCTCAACTCCACTTGGGTGTTTCTTTCGACTCCTATTAGTTCAATGACACACAGGACGACACACTATTTTCCACTACAAGGCATCACCTTCAAGCTTTACATCAGACATATTCATTTCGGATTGAAGGGGTTTATATATAGGGTGTACCAGCGGCTAACCCACCACTCCTTCAATCTCCAATGAATAATTCCCTCAATAACTCTTGAATTTAACGCCTCACAGCTGCCACGCTAACTATGAGTCCCTAATTCCAAGTCTCGCTTCAGACATAATCAACTTGTGCCGAAGGGGTTTATGTATAGGGTGTACCAGCGGCTAACCCACCACTCCTTCAACATTCATTGATTAATTCCCTACACGAAGCTTGAGTTCATGACTCATAGTTACACAATAGCATATTGTTTATACACGTATACACCTGTGAACTTGATGTAATTATATTCCGGACTATAATTACGAGTTCACCTTGTATCAATGTATAAACTCCATTGTGTGCGGCTAGAAAAATCGACACGACACCACACACACACCCACAACCATGCTTCATGAATGCTAGAATGATGACAAATTTTGGCTCAATGATACATAGTTTACCCCAATGTTTACATGATTAAGTATGCACAACTTGTGTTTTCCAGCACGAGTCATGGGTAGCCAAACTTGGTGTTATGCAAATAAGAGAATATTTATAAGCAAATAGGAACAACATGATACTTCATTGATTGATATTGGTCCCTGATTACATGATTACGATTACATAGTCTCCAAGATTTCTAGAATTACAAAGATGATGACTATGCGAACAGATGAGGGTATTCCTCCTTCATCTTAACCTCTCGCTCCCATGTGAACTCGGGTCCACGATGGTTGTTCCAACGTACCTTGACTATGGGTATCCGGCTTCGCTTAGTCCTTTTGACTTCTCGATCTAGGATCTCGACAGGTTCCTCAACAAAGTGTAGTTTGTCGTCGATGCGAACCGTGTCGATCGGGATTTGAGCGGTCTCGTCAACGAGGCACTTTTTGAGTTGCGACACATGAAAAACGTTGTGAACACGGCTGAGTTCTGGAGGCAATTCCAAGCGATAGGCTACGGGTCCGACCTTTTCGATGATCTTGAAAGGTCCTACGTACCTTGGAGCAAACTTTCCCTTTTTCCCGAAGCGAACAATGCCCTTCCAGGGGGAAACTTTGAGCATTACGCGATCGCCTATTTGGAACTCCAGAGGTTTGCGGCGTTTGTCAGCGTAATACTTGTGTCGACAGCGGGCGTCCTTAAGTCTTTGCTGGATGATGGCGATACTGTCAGTGGTTTCCTGTATCAGTTCCGGGCCGAGGATTTGAGAATCTCCGGTCTCGGACCAACACAGTGGAGAACGACATTTCCTGCCATAGAGTGCCTCGAATGGTGCGCATTTGATGGTAGCATGATAGCTGTTATTGTATGAGAACTCTGCAAGAGGAAGGTGAGTCTCCCAGCTACTACCGAATTCAAGGATACAGGCTCTGAGCATATCCTCCAGGGTTTGTATGGTCCTTTCGCTCTGACCGTCCGTTTCAGGATGATAGGCAGAGCTAAGTTTCACACTTGTCCCAAAGGCTTTCTGAAATGACTTCCAGAACCTTGACGCAAAAGAGGGGTCACGGTCAGACGTGATGCCCTTAGGCACACCGTGACGGGTTACGATCTCACGAATGTAAATCCGCGCCAGCTTCTCCGTAGTGTAGTCCTCGCGGACAGGGAGAAAATGGGCAGACTTGGTCAAGTAATCCACGATAACCCAAATCGTGTCATAACCGCTGGGTGTCCGCGGGAGTTTGGTAATGAAGTCCATAGCGACTTCGTCCCACTTCCACTGCGGTATGATCGGTTGCTGTAGCAGGCCAGATGGTCTCTGATGTTCAGTCTTGATCCGCGAGCATGTTAGACATCTACCGACGTACAAAGCTATGACTTTCTTCATACCCGGCCACCAGAAGTGAGACTTGAGATTCTGATACATTTTATCACTGCCTGGGTGAATAGAGTATCTGGATTTGTGCGCTTCGTTCAGGATGAGTTCTCGAAGTGGTTCAGAGTTTGGAATCCACATGCGATTTAAGTAGTAAAGTATACCATCAGACTTGGTTTCAAACTTCCGTTCGGCACCGCAAGATAGCATATTTTTGAGATCACCACCAGCAATCGCTTGCTTTTGAGCTTCAAGAACCATGGAGGGAAGATTGGACTGAATACGGATCGCATGCAACTGGGTCCTTTCCTTGCGACTTAACGCATCAGCCACTACGTTAGCCTTTCCAGGGTGGTAGCGGATTTCGCAGTCATAGTCACTTAGGAGTTCAACCCATCGACGTTGTCGCATGTTTAGCTCCCTTTGATTGAGGATGTGTTGTAGGCTCTTGTGGTCGGTGAAGATGACACATTTCGTACCGTATAGGTAGTGTCTCCATATTTTTAAGGCAAAGACCACAGCACCCAATTCCAAGTCATGAGTGACATAATTCCTCTCATGACTCTTGAGTTGACGCGAGGCGTAAGCGATGACCTTACCGCGTTGCATTAAGACGCAGCCTAGACCTTGGCTCGAGGCGTCGCAATAAACAACAAAATCATCGTTACCCTCAGGAAGTGACAGGATTGGTGCATGACAGAGTTTATGTTTCAATGTTTGGAAAGCCTCTTCCTGCTCTTGGCTCCAAATGAACGGTTCCCCTTTTTGAGTTAACATTGTGAGAGGCAATACGATCTTTGAAAAGTTCGAGATGAATCGACGGTAGTACCCAGCTAAACCAAGAAATGAACGAATTTCGGTTGGCGTTGTAGGCGCTCCCCAATTTTTGATGGCTTCAATCTTGGCAGGGTCGACATGAATGCCTTCCTTGTTAATGATGTGACCTAAGAATTGAACTTCCCTTAGCCAGAATTCGCATTTGGAGAATTTGGCGTAGAGTTGCTCTTTCCTCAGCAGATCCAAGGTAAGCCTGAGATGAAGCTCATGGTCGGCTTTAGAGCGGGAATAAACGAGAATATCGTCAATGAAGACGATAACAAACTGGTCCAGGTATGGACGACAAACGCGATTCATGAGATCCATGAACACCGCAGGGGCATTCGTCAAACCAAAAGGCATGACTAGGAACTCGTAGTGTCCATAACGAGTTCTGAAAGCGGTTTTCGCGATGTCGTCCTCCATGACGCGTACTTGGTGATAACCTGAGCGTAGGTCGATCTTGGAAAAGTAAGTGGCTCCTTGCAGCTGGTCGAAAAGATCGTCAATCCTTGGTAATGGATACCGATTCTTGACCGTGAGTTTGTTAAGCTCACGATAGTCTATGCACATCCGGAAAGATCCGTCCTTCTTCTTGACGAAGAGGACTGGAGCTCCCCATGGAGATGAACTAGGGCGAATAAAACCCTTGTCTAGTAGTTCCTGTAGCTGGCTCGATAATTCCTGCATTTCTGACGGAGCCAAACGATACGGAGATTTTGCCACGGGGGTTGCACCGGGAACTAATTCGATGCGGAATTCGACTTGTCGGCTAGGATGTAGTCCGGGTAAGTCTTTAGGAAAAACGTCTGGAAATTCACGCACGACGGGGACATCAGAGAGCTTCTTCCCCAAAGATTTCTTGATGGAGACATGAGCTAGGAAGGCGAGACACTTCTTTCGAAGGCATCGCCGAGCTTTAAAGCAGGAGATTAATTTCAGACATCTACCTGATCTTTCTCCTTGAATAATTATGGACTCGCCAGAAGAACAAGGAACGCGAATGAGCTTCTCAGCACACACCACTTCCGCGTGGTTGATGGACAACCAATCCATCCCAACAATTACATCGAAACTTCCTAATTGCATAGGGATGAGGTCAATGCTAAGAGGCGTCTGATCAAACGTAAGCGTGCAATTGCGAACGATTTCGTTCACTTGGGTAGACTCTCCGTTTGCCAATTCGACAGAGAAAGCGGGGTCTAAGACAGAGGTTCCTAGATTAAGCAATGGGACCAATGCGCTAGAAATAAAACTTCTATCTGCACCCGTATCAAATAGAATAGAAACCCAGAGATTGTTGAGAATGAACGTACCAGTAATGACGTCAGGATTTTGGCGAGCTTCAGCAGCGCCAATAGTGAAGGCTCGGCCTCGGGCCGGAGGAAGATTTGCAAGACGAGGACACCTGCTCTTGAAGTGGTCCGTGGCTCCACACTCGAAACAGCCTCGAGTGTTGCTGGGTTGGGAACTGCTGCTCTGTATTGCCAGTTGATTACCTTGAAATCTGCAGCGTTCCGCTAGGTGCCCCAAACGCCCACAGTTCGTGCATTTCCAGCACGGGGTTCCGGCAGGGTGATGAAATTGGCAAGTGCCGCACATGGGGTGAACCCCAGTGTACTCCCTCTTTGGCCTTCCAGAAGGGGTGGGAGCAGGTGCGACAGAGCTGATTGGGGTTGCGGGAGTAACCATCGCGTAACTGCTAGCCTTACGCTTTTTGATGCGGTTGATCTTTTTGGATGAGCCCTCGGCGGCCTTGCCCGTACCTTTGGCTAGGACCCCAGTCTTAACCTGGTCCTGGGTCAGTCGGGCAGCTAGTTCAATGGCCGCTTGTAGGGTTGATGGGTCAGCCCCGATAACGATTCCACGGACAGTGTCAGGTAGGCCATTGATGTAAAGCTCAATAGCCCGGGAGGGAGGGGTGACCAAGTGTGGTACGAGAAGGGAGAGCTCGTGAAAACGCTCCGTGTACCCTTGGTGATCAGCGCCCGTCATTCTGTGCACCCAAAACTCAGCTTCAAGTTTCTGCACCTCACTGCGAGGTACGAACTCGCGGGTAACCAAAGCTACGAATTCCGACCAGGTCATGGCCAAGGCAGCCTCACGCCCGCGGGTTCTTATCTCGTTGTTCCACCAGGTCAGCGCGCGTTTAGACAACATGCTTGCCGCGTGCGTGACCTTCAGTGTCTCAGGGCACGAGCTAATAACAAAGGCAGCCTCCAACTTTTCGATCCACTGGAGGAGACCAACGGCGCCTTCTGAACCGCTGAAGCTGGTGGGTTTGGTAGCCATGAAGTCCTTGTATGGCTTATTTGCTGGTTCATTTGCGTTCTGAGCTGGAATTTGGTTGGCCCCAGAGGTTCCTTCTTGCCTCAGCCCCTGGCTGATGGCTGTTACCATGCCTGGTAACACAGCCGCGATCTGCTGGGCTATAAGGTTGGCTAGATCAGCGGAGTCCAAGGGGGCGGGTGCACGCCTGGGAGGCATTCTTGACAAAACGAAAAAAAAAAAAAAAAAAAAAACGAGCGTTAGATAGAATCGATGACACGCCAAAGATTAAGAATAGAGGACATAGATTATACCAAGAACACAGAATGACATGGCTCAAGAGATTAACAGTTAATATACAACACATAAGCACGCAGCACGTATATAAGTGTAGACATGTGATTGTGATGCATGAGCTATCTAGAGTCAAGGATCCTAGGTTATAGTCTAGGTCGGTTTCCTAATTCCCTATAACCACTGGCTCTGATACCAATCTGTCACACCCCGATCGTGATGGCGGAATAATCGAGGCGCGGCGACTAAGTCGTGATTGTTGAGCACAATAGTATAAAAGTCTAAATGCATAAACATAACCAAAATGTCAAATATTACACCATCCAGGTAACATGAAACAAACTGTTTTAATACAAAATATCAAGTTTCCAAACAACTCCTAGACTAGCCTTCATCTCTCTAAGGCCTCTAAACTTGCTAGGGATTTCTTGCTGCATTATTTCCTGAAAACATGTAACAAACTGTCAACTACATAAAGTAGATGAGTGAATTCATAGGTTTAAAGAAAAAGAGTTTATACACAAACATACTAGTATAGGTTGTAGGGGTTTATATATAGGGTGTACCTGCGGCTAACCCACCACTCCTACAACTTATACTACTATGTTTGGATATAATACCCGGTTTTAAGATGGTTTGTAAGAAAAGGGCTCTTGGTTTTCCCAAAGAGGTTTTTGTAGTAAGTAAAACATGAAATGTTCTCCTGGACTCTCAGCGGGCTTATTATTCTCCCATTAGAGTCGTTTGTGATAAGATTACTCAAAGATTTGTGGTCTCCCAACGATACATGTAGCACATAGCAGTTAAGCATAAATAAGGACATATAGATTTGAGCATGCTAAGTTTACTAGATAAACCAACACCAAGATCCCACAGTTTACTAGTATCCAAGATGATGGTGAATAAATGATGATGATGATGAATGAAGATGAAACTCAATGATCACACAAGACTTGATTGATCCCACGCAAGACTTAAACCAAGACTACCTCGTTCTTGTCATCCAGGACTCAGCTAGGTTCTACCGAGAGTAGGATAGACTCCCCAAAGAATCCTGGGTTCCCTTGGTCCCTACCGAGACTAGTATAGGTCCTCAAGAGTTATGGATTTCACCGAGACTAGTATGAAATCCCATGAGTTACGAGTGCCACCGAGAATAGAATGCCACTCATGGTCGCGAGTTCTACCGAGAGTAGAATAAACTCTCGCGTCCAATTCAACTCATGATGCTTTGATCTCTAGATTTCCATGCTGACACAATGACTATGATGATATGAATATGATTCCCATTTCCCATGATGTCAATGTTCATAGAATTTCCCATACTCATTGATTTCCAATGTTCTTAGATCTCCATAAGTTGATGGGTTTTCCCCATGTTCATAGATTTCCAAAGTTTATAGATTCTTAAAAAGCTTGTGGATTTCCGCACGTGTGTAGAAATCCAAAAGTTTATAGTTTAAAGAGTGTTTGCATAAATGATTTTTATCCAAACGTGTAAAGTTACCATGTTTCCACCCCATAGTTTTGAAAAGCTTAAATAGGGGCTATGAACTCACCTTGATCTCGGGTTAGGATGGTGCTACAATAGATCTCCTTAGCCTAGAGTTGAACATAAATATAAGGTTAACAACGTGCTATAAGTCTAAGAAAACGAGCTTACGCGGCCTCGAGCAAAAACTGGGTTTTAAAGACGAAACAGCTTGGTTCTGGCTTGATTCGATCGAATAGGAACACGTTCGATCGAATAGACACACATTCGATCGAATCTGTGGCACACTCGATCGAACTAGAAACACATTTGGTCGAACCAGTTGGAAAAACTCGTTCGGTCGAACATGGAACTTGTTCGATCGAATAGACACTCGTTCGATCGAATACGAAACTCATTCGGTCGAATGAGTTGGAGACCATTCGGTTGCTTTCCTATTCGATCGACTGGACTGATTCGATCGACTGGTTCGATCGAATGAGTCTGATTCGACTCCTTCAAGCTGGGCGACGGAGAAACCTACGGGTTTTTCAGATTTTCCAGATTTTTGACCCAAAATCGAAGTTTTTGACATGGAAATGCTCGGGATTGAAAGGGCTATCGATTCCTAGTGATTTTAAACACAAAAGCCTGCATTTTGACACCAAAACAAGACGGTTTTTGACCCGAAAACTCTAGAAACGAAAGTGGGTGTTTTTGCTCGATTTGAGGCCGAAAATGGTTATGAAAATGGATGATTTTCAAGAAGATCTTACCAAGAATAACAACAAACAGATTTGTGGACTCGGATTTGAAGTTTGAAGACTTTCTCTCTCTAGTTTCTCTCTCTAGAATGAGAGTGTTTGGGTGGGAAGTGTTGGTGGAAATGAAAGAGATGGTGTAAGAATACTTGATTTTCCGCTTAAATACTCGGGTGACTCGGGTTCGGGTTTAGGCTACCGACGGGTCAAGACTAGTCGAGTTCATAAGTTTTTAAACAAACTAAAACTTTTTCAGCAAAACTTTTATAAAACCATTTTCCGAATAATTATTTGAAATCTTTTTAAATAAGAACATTTAATTTTTCGAAAGCATAAAAATTAATATTTTTCAGGCGTAAATGTCGTTTTATAAAATAAACATTTTAAATGATAAAAGCAGATTTTTCCAATGATATGGGTTCCGAACTTATCGTCCAAAATCCCAAAGTCTATAGTTTCCGATGATTTCACGATCCTAGTTTACCAATCGAATTTCAGGGCGTTACAATTAAAGCCTGTGATATGGATGATAAACAGCGGGCAATAAATCATGTTAGTTCTTATAGTGCTACTGGATACAATGTTGCTTCCAACATTGCTCTTATGTCTCAAGATAGTTTCTCACTATTCAAGCCCACTCAACAACCACCGCAGGGAAACTTCCAGATGTTCTCATCCACTCTAGGTCAATCATCATCATCCAACTCACCCAAACCAGCTCCAGCGTTCTTCACTAAGTCTGGACAGTCTTCAAATGACACTGGTAAAACCACCCACTCTTCCAGTCATAACTTCAGCTAGATCCCCACCATACCAAAGGAGACTCAATAGAATATAGCTCTAATGGCAGGATTCATGAATTGTTATCATGCCTTTTTGGCTGGAGATTTGGTTCAACCTGTGGTTGCTGCTGAACTAGATCAAATTCATCCAGATGATGTTGAAGAAATGGACATCTCGTGGCAAATTGCCATGGCAGTTTTCTGTGCAAAGAAGTTTACTAAGAGGACGGGTAGAAATAATTGGAACATTCTTAATAATCAAAAGGTGGGCTTTAACAAAGACACTCTCAGGTGCTACAATTGTCACGAGCTGTGTCATTTTGCTCGCGAATGTACTAACCCAGCTAAGGATGGAAATACGGAAAGGACATTGGTTCCAGTTGGAAATGCTCGTGGTGAGGCTGGAGGTAGTTCAGGTAATGGTGAAAGAAGTATGGTTGCTCAACAGTTTTCTTGGGAAGGTCAGTTGGCTGCACTTAACATTGGAAATCAGAACTGCAAATTTCGCCAATGTTGAAGACACTGGAGAAGACAATGCTGCTGAGGAGAAGGTCAAGGAGCTTCAGTTTGCGTATATGGCGTTTACTTCTCCAGACTCATCTGAGGTAAGTTTTCAACCATGTTATTTAAATTGTGGTGAAAAAATAGAAATGTTTAAGCTTTATAATGATAGTCTGAGTAAAGATATGGAAATAATAAAATCAGAAAATTTCAAGCTTAAGAAAAATGAAAAAGGTTTTCTTGACAAAATTGAAGCACAAAAGAAAGATATCTCTAAGGTTAAATCTGATTTTAGCATAAAAAGTTGTCACCACCTTGATGCCAAACAAGAAATTGTTGAGTTAACTGCTAAACTGGAAGCTTCAATGTTAGAAATCTTAAATCTAACTAGTAAGTTTGAAAAGGCTGAACTTGATTTTAAAAAATTCGATGGTTCCAGTAAAGTAGTTAACTCAATGATTGAAAACCAATTGTGGTGGAAAGAAAATGAAGGTGAGGGAATAGGATTCAGTCAAGTTCCCCCACCCTACAACCACAATTAAGTCCCTACCCCTGTTACCAAATAACATGAAGAAAATATAAAGGACATGAAGTATGGTAAACAAGACAAAGGTGATGGGACAGCTCTGCGAATGCTGGTCCGTCCACTTCAAATATGAATAATTCTAACGTATCTACTTCCTCTGCAGAAAAAGTAATTGTGAAGGAGTGGACTGATGAGGATGACGACCCTAGTTTTGATTTTGATAATAACTTTATTTCTGATGTTTCGTTAAAACTTCCTATTTTGAATTCTGTTGTTCCGACTGTTTATGTGGGCTCTGTTTTAAAGAGCAAGGATTCTTGTGTGGTTGATTCGGTTGAAACTTTGAACTCTGATAATGTGGTTTCTAATAAAACTAAATATTCAAAAACATCAAAAAATTACGTTGCACCTAAGTTTGTCAAAGAGGGATGCTCTAATGACAAACAGGATGATAAGTTCAAAAATGAGAACAAGAGCTCTCGCAAATTTAAGAAGACTGGTCCACACAACCAGTCCAGACAAGGAGTTGCCCAAAATGAATTCTTCATAAAATGTCAAACTTGTTTTAATTGTGGCACTTCTGGTCATATTGCCAGAAATTGTCCAAATCGTCCATACGTTCCTTACTATGGATTCTATCAGAGGAATATGTCATACATGCCTAATAACGCGTACATGCAAAAATTCAGGCACTATCAAGCTAGTTCCTTTGATGATGATTGGAATAGAAACAAATCTGGTAGGTATAGTCCTCATCAGACCAAACCTAACATGTCAAATAGAAAGGTCAGAAAAGGTGTTCCAAGTTTAAATTCTAATATGAACACTAAGACTAGACCAAAACAGGAGAAAAATGCTAATTCATCTCCATCTACTTCTAAAACACCGGAGGTTATGACAACCATTCGTACCTACAACTCCAAATCATACAGACAAAGATGGTTGCCTAAATCTCCGGCAAAAGTTTCTACAGAGTCCATTTTTGACGATCATAAGGACATGTCATGGCAATCCGTGAAAACAGTAGATGAATCAGGGTCACCTAGTGTAAGCATGGATTGGGTACCTAAAGCTAACTAATCTCGCGTTTTGTGTAGGGACAACTATGTAGGAACATCATCAGACCTTGGTATGTTGATAGTGGCTGTTCCAGGCACATGACAGGTGTCATTACCCAGCTGCATGACATTCAAACATTCAACGGTGGGTATGTGTCTTTTGCAGGAGGAGAGAAAGGAAAGATCACTCAAAAGGGTACTGTAAGTAACGGTGTTTTAAAGTTTGAGAATCTTAATTTTGTTCCAGAATTGAAGCACAGTCTTCTGAGCGTGTCACAAATTTGTGACAAAGACTTTTCAACTCATTTTACTAAAAAGGAGTGTTTAATTCTGAAACCTGGTATAATCATACCAGAAGACTGGATTCTTGTTCGATCACAACGAAAAGATAATTCTTATGTGATCGACATGAACAAAAATGTTCCTGACGAAAAAACCTGCTTGTTTTCAAAAGTGTCAGAACATAACGCAATGCTTTGGCATCGTCGGCTTGGTCATGCTAATACTAAAAATCTGAATTGTCTTGCCAAAAATAATTTAGTGCGTGGTTTACCAATTAAGGATTTTTTAATTGTTGAAAAATGTGTGGCTTGTGATTTGGGTAAAAATCATCGAAAATCTCACAAGCCAAAGTTGATTATACCATATCGTTAGTTTTTCAATTACTTCTTATGGACCTTTTCGGGCATGTTCATGTTTTGAGTTTGTCTCGCAGCTCTTATTGTCTTGCTATTACTGATGATTACTCACGTTTTACATAGCTATTTTCTTGTCAAATTAGAGTGAAACTGCAGATCTAATCAAGAAGTTTATTGTGCTCATGGAGAATCAACTGAATCTAAAGCTGAAGGGAATCCCTTGTGACAATGGAACGGAGTTCAAGAATGCAACTTTGAATCATTTCTGTTCAGAAAAGGGGGTGCTCCATCAGTACAGCGCCCCACGGACACCTCAACAAAATGGAGTGGCTGAAAGAAGAAACGGAACTCTTATCGAAGCTGCAAGAACAATGCCGTGTGACTCTAAACTGCCACTGTTCTTTTGGGCAGAAGCTATTAACACGGCTTTTTATGTTCAGAATCGGGTGATAATCAAAAAATCCAAGATGAAGACCCCATATGATATGGTTTACGGTCATCAACCCACTATTGCACATTTCAGAGCTTTTGGATGTCCTTGCACTTTACTGAATCTCGAAACTACTCCAAAATTTGGGGCTGCAGCCGATGAGTGTTACTTTGTTGGGTATGCGGTAAATACAGCCTACAGAGTCTACAAAAAGTCCACTAAACAGATTTTAGAGTCCTATGAGGTTCGTTGGCCGGAAGAAAATGAGACTGATGCTCGTGTCGGTCCAGATCGGCTATTTGACTACAACGAATTTTCAAACCATTCAATGTGTTTCCAGTCATCAGCACTGAACCTCTATGTGTTCCCACTGTGGAAGCTGCTTGGGAGAACTCACAGACAGTGTCCCACATTTCTCCACTCATTGATGTTGACGTCGCCGAGTTAACTGATTCACCTGCAACTGGCACTAAGCCCAAGGATACCTCAGAAACAGAATTTTCGACAAACACGTCTGATGATATGGCTGCTGTTGAGGGGGAGAGTTCCATCCGTCAGATATTCGGGAGTACACTGTTTCCCGATTCCATCCCTGATGAATATGTTGCTGGTACTTCGTACTCTCATAGTACGCGACATCTGGCTGGAAAAATCCCCTTGCTAATTTTAGTGAGAACGTGTCAAATCTTCAACCTAACAATGATGTTTCCGATCACCTAATTCCGTCAAGAATCCAAAAGAATCATCCAATTGAAAATGTCATAGGTCCCATTGAAGCGGGAATGTCCACCAGAATTCAGACAGAACACATAAACAGTTGCATGTTTTCCTATTTCATCTCTCAAATTGAGCCTAAAAATGTTGAAATGGCTCTTCAGGAACCTAGTTGGGTTGATGCTATGCATGAAGAATTGAATCAGTTTGATAAGTTGAAAGTCTGGAGATTAGTTAAACTGCCGGAAGGAAAGAAAGATCTTGATACAAGATGGGTTTTCAGAAACAAGCAAGATGACACCGGGTTTATTGTTCGTAATAAGGCACGATTGGTAGTTCGAGGTTTTAGTCAGGTTGAGGGGTTACATCACACTGAAGTCTATGCCCTAGTGGCTAGACTTGAGGCTATTAAAATTTTTCTGGCATAAGCATCATTCATGGGGTTTACAGTGTATCAGATGGATGTTAAGACTGCGTTTCTATACGGTGAGGTCAAGGAGGAGATTTATGTTGATCAGCCACCGGGTTTTGTTGATTCTAAGAAACCAAATCACGTCTACAAGTTAGACAAGGCATTGTACGGGTTACATCAGGCTCCTCGAGCGTGGTATGCTACATTAACCGCGCATCTTCTTGATTATGGCTACAAGCGTGGAACCATCGATCAAACCTTGTTCCGGAAAACTGTCGGAAAATATTTGATTCTCGTCCAGATCTATGTTGATGACATCATCTTGGATCCACCACCGCTCAGTTGTGCACAGAATTTGAGGGTGTAATGAAGAAGATGTTTGAGATGAGTTCTTTGGGAGAAATGACAACGTTTTTGGGGCTACAGGTTCGCCAAAGCTCAGAAGGAATCATACTACATCAAGGGAAGTACGTTGAAGGTATGCTGGCAAAGTTCGAGTTTCAAGATTCAAAGAGTGCCAACACTCCCATGGCGGAAAGACCACTGCTGTCATCTGATCCTGATGGGAGTCCCTAAGATCAAACATACTATAGATCGATGATCGGGTCTCTGATGTACCTGACAGCAAGTCGTCCTGACATCATGTTTGCAGTCTACCAGTGTGCTCCGTTCCAGGCTAATCCTAAACTCTCTCATTTAATTGCTGTTAAACGTATTTTTAGATATCTGAATGGACAACCAAAGTTAGGTCTATGGTATCCCAAACAATCATAATTTGATCTTTATGCTTTTGCGGATAGCAATTATGGTGGAGATGACATTGACAGGAAATCCACGTCAGCTGGTTGCCAGTTCTTAGAAGACCGTCTCATTTCATGGCAGTGTAAGAAACAACAGACGGTGTCTACTTTGACTGCCGAAGCGGAGTATGTTGCTGCATCTGCTTGCTGCTCTCAGGTTATCTGGATGCAAAACCAACTGTTGGATTACGGTTTGGAATTTCTTGATACTCCTATTTTTTGTGATAATGATGCGGCCATTCCAGTTCAACACCCTAAAATCAAGCACATCTGTTGGTGCATGATGTCAGTAGTTCAGTATCTAGTGTCTGTAATCGGGTTAGTTTGGTTTGTTTTGGTTTAGATAGGTTGTCTCACAAGTTCGCCTGTTATAAGCGAACTTGTGGACAAGCGAAGTTAATGACAACTTCGCCTAGTCTGTTAGGCGAAGTTGTCGTAGCATATATATTCATGTGTTACGGCTTGTTTAGATAAGTTTTTCCAGAACGTGTAATTGTGAGTAAACATCACGTGTTGAAGGGTTGCAATACAACGTGTCTTTTGAGTATTGTAACATGTGTTCGTGTTTGGTACTAACGTAATTTACATCTTACACTCGTATCGTCTTACGTAGGGATTCCGCACCTACGTAGTACGAGATACTTCCGTGTAGATCCGGCTGGGAACCTACAATTGGTATCAAAGCTTTTGCTATTGATTGTGTGGTTCGGGATTATCACACGAGTGTAGAAATCGTTCCGTTCGACTACTCGCGGAACGAGTTTACGTTGAAATACCGAGTTTTTGTGTCCTACCCATCTCCCACCATCAAAAATAACCCATTACACCTTCGTATACCTCGCAATACGCCAAATTCAAACCTGAAAAAAACCTTGTGTTCATCAGGCGAAGTTGCCGTCACTGTTCGTAGGGTTTAGGCGAAGTTATAAGGTTAAGCGAAGTTATCAATCCAGCGAAGTTGAGTTTAAGCAAAGTTATACATTAAGCGAAGTTAGGAAGCAAGCGAAGTTAAGGTTCAGCGAAGTTGAAAACAAGCGAAGTTAAGCTTAAGCGAAGTTAAGCATAACTTCGCCTACTGGGCACTGTTCAGAATAATAAAAATTATTTTATACTTTCCCTGTGTTTTGAGTTGTGTTTCTTTCGATTATGACTTCGATAAATATTACAGAACTGGTAAAAATGGAAGTTGAAGCCGGTTCAGCAACTAAGGCTTCAAAAATGCTTAAGGGTACCGATTTCGTTGCTTGGAAAGATCGGTTTGAGCAGTATGTTAAATATCAAGATGCGAAGATGTGGGTGTGCATACAAGACGGATACATTCCACCAACATCCCTGTTTGAAGGTCGTGACCAAATTAAAAAATACAGTAAGATGGAAGAAGAGGAAAAGAAGATGTATGAGGCAGAGAGTAAAGCTCATGCAGCAATAACCATGGCTCTTCCACAAGAAATTCTCCATACCTTTAAGAAATACAAAACCGCTAGAGAACTATGGGAAGCACTAGAAAATCGATATGAAGGTAATGTGGGGATCCGTGCTTCCAAGACTAAGCTACTAAAAACCCAATTCTCGGTGTTCAAATATTTGAAAAATGAATCACTTGATGATATCATTACAAGATATTATCATCTGATGACCGAACTTAGAAATTACTCAATTGACTACAAAGAAGAAGAGATTATAGAGAAACTTCTTGATGCTCTTCCACCGAAATGGGAAATGTACACGGTTTTGATGAGAGAGGACAAAGAGTTTGCCAATATTGATTTAGAAACAGCAGTCAATAAATTACGAACTTTTGAACTTAACATGGTTCGGAAGGAGACACCAACTGATCAGGTTCAGGATCCGGGAATGTATGGTGCAAAGGTTACTTCAAGTTCAAGTTCAAAATCAGAGTCCTCTGCCTACTACTCAAAGGGAGACTCAAACTCAAATTCAACTCAAGATGGTCATGTGATTCTCAACATGGATGGTGATGTATGTTTCGTAGCTGGAGGAAGTAATTCTTCAAAACCTCAAGACACAACTGGTAATTTCTCATCAAATGTTCCAACCAACAACTACTCACAGATGCCTATGAGTATTAAATCAGCTGAACAGCAGTTTGCCCTCTATGCATCTTTCATTGCATCTTATGAAAACTACATCAAAGGTAAAATAGTCGATCCTGCAACTTTGGACGAAGACTATGATCAAATCGATGCTGATGATCTAGAAGAGATGGATCTGCAGTGGCAGATGGCTATGATAGTAAGAACGGTTAAAAGATTCATGAAGAAAACGGGTAGAAAGTTCGTTGGAGAAAGACCAGGATTTGATAAGTCAAAGGTTAGATGTTATAACTGTCAACAGAATGGTCATTTTGCTAAGGAATGTACAAATGAGAGAGTCGAACGTAATCAGAACAGGTCTGCACAACAGAATGGGGGAGGTAGTGAGAACAGGGCTATGGTATCTAGACAGAATGGAGGATACAACTGGAATCTACAAGTTGAGGAAGTGTTCGAACAGGCTAACTTGGTAAACATCGAAACTGGAGGGAGCGAGAGAGAGATGGGAGAAGATCAAGCTTATATGGCAGAAGTGAACGATCAGCTCTCTGAGGTAAGTTCTGAACTTAATTGTATGCAATGTGAAAATCTGTCTGAACAATTGAAAACCGTAACTGAACAGTTTGTTAGTTTGGACGCTCAATTTAAAACATTAAAAGAAGATCATCATTACACTAAAACTAGAGAAAACAGTTACTCAGTAAAAATAAAAGCTAGTGAAAAAGATATCAGGAGTCTTAAAGCCAGTCTAGCTGATAAAATACAAGTAATTGATCTTAGCTATGAAGTGTTAGAAGAAAAAACCAAACTAATTGTTGAAAGGGATAAACAGATAGCTGATTACAAGGTAAAAGTGGTGGAATTAAACAAAAAAAATTGAACAGTTTAGAAATTCCTCAGCAATGCTTGATCACATCGTAAGTGTTCAACGTTCCCCAGTTAACAAAGGAGGAATTGGATTTTCTGAAGTTTCACCACCATATAACCATAACTAGACGTATGATCCTAGTAATCAGAAATCTGTTGATGTTGAGATTAGTCAGACAGTTCCTGTCAAAGTTACGATTAAAGAACCTGAAGTTAGTAAAAGCGAAACGAGTAAGCCTGTTTCAAATGTTAAGATTTCTGTTCCTAGCTCTGTCTCATCAAATTCGGACAAGTCATCCGAATCTAGTGAGACAAAAGAAGAGGTACTGTCACTAAAACGTGGGGAGGAATATAAGCCAACTAAAAAGAATTCTCCCCTAAACCCGTTTGTCCCACCATATGTTAGACAAACGGATAGTAATGCAACCTCAACATCTGAAACAACTGTTGAGGCGAAAGTTGAACACAGGAGTTGTTTCAGATGCAATCAAATAGGACACCTGATTGCTGATTGTCCTCTAAATCAGAGAAAAGTCAGAGGTATGAGGCCTCCAAAAACTGAGAATAAAATGAATGGTAATTACAATACTGATAATTACTATACTGGTAAGAATGCGAACTCACCAAAGTTCAGACATTGGACTAATCCAAGATTTCAAAGAAATCGATCTCAGTTTTTCCCAGTTAACAACCAAACCAACAATTATAATTCAGTTAATCCACTAAGGTTTGGATGGCCTCATAGTCAATTCTCAAGAAGGTATCCTTTCAGAACTTACAGAAATCACTCTCAAACTACCTTTGGGCAATCAAAGTACGGGATGCCGTTTAACAGATTTAATCGACCCAAGACCAGTAGGTCTTGGGTCCCCAGATTTTAATCCTTTTCTTTAATCGTGCAGGAACAGTTGAACAGGACTGCAAACAATCTGTGGGTTGTGGACAGTGGCTGTTCCCGGCACATGACTGGTAACAAGAATTTGTTACATGAATGGAAACCTGTTCAAGGAGGAAGAGTAAGTTTCACTGGAGAGAGCGGTGGTAGAATTACTGGTATTGGAACTGTGACAAATGGAAAAATGAAGTTAGAAAAGGTGAATTTTGTTGAAGAGTTGAAGCATAATTTGTTGAGCGTGTCTCAGATTTGTGACAAAGAGTACACAGTGCACTTTACTAAAAATGAAGCAATTGTTCTGTATCCTGGTTTCAAGATACCAGAGGCATGGGTGGTGATGAAAGCTCCAAGAGAAAAGAACACATACATAATGGATATGAGGTCAACTGAGATGACAACAGAAGAGTCATGTCTTCTGTCCAAGGCAACTGAATCTGAGTCCGAGTTATGGCATCGAAGAATGGGACAAATACATCTTCGTAAAATGAATTACATTGTCAAAAATGGGCTAGTGCTTGGAGTTCCCTTGAAGAATTTTAACTTTGAAGATCAATGCTTATCGTGCAAGAAGGGAAAGCAACACAAAAAACCTCATCACTCCAAGAAGGTTAACTCAATTGTCAGTACCCTAGATCTACTTCACATGGATCTCTTTGGTCCCGTGAATGTAAAAAGTCTAGGTGGAACGTCATACTGCTTGGTAGTAACCGATGATTACTCTCGATACTCTTGGGTATACTTTCTGAAGGCAAAAGATGAGACGGTTTAGTTGGTGATTAACTTGATTACCAAGGTTGAAAACATTGTTGGGAGGAAGGTTAAGTACATCAGGAGTGATAATGGGGCAGAGTTCAAGAACTACCAGATGGAGATGTTCTGCTTACAAAAAGGGATAGACCATCAGTACAGCGCCCCGTACACTCCGCAACAAAATGGGGTGGCTGAGAGGAAGAATAGAACGCTAATTGAAGGAGCCAGAACCATGCTGGTTGATGCTAAACTTCCCGTGGTGTTCTGGGCTGAAGCTGTTGCCTCAGCCTGTTATATCCTTAATCGTGTTTTAACTGCCAAAAGATTGAATAAAACTTGTTATGAACTCATGCATGGTAGAAAGCCAAACTTGAATGGTCTCGAACCTTTGGGGTCCCCATGTACGATATTAAAGACAAACTCCAAATTTGGTGAGAAAGCCGACGAAGGTATTTTAGTCGGATATGTTGTTGGTACACCCAATAGAAGAGTCTTTAATTTATCGAACAGCAAGGTTGAGGTGGTATGTAACACGGATATTACAAGTTACAAATCACCAAAGCCTAGCACGGGACCCGCTGAAGCTTTCGACCATGATAAACTTTTCAAATCGTTTAATTTGCCTTACTTGGATTTTGGAGAAGTTGATGAGAAAATTGCTTCACAGATTCTGTATGATGAGGAGGAAAATATTGTGCAACGTCCGCGATACGATGAGAGTCAACCTTCCTCGTCAAGTGTTGCTGATATTCCTGCTGCCTCTACTGAGGAAGAATTCTACAATCCTTTTCACTCTCAACATCAATCACCCATAGATGAACTCTCTTCAAACTTAGAAAACAATCTGGAAGTCGGTCCAGTTCCGACTACTGGAATTCACAAAAATCACCCTTTGGAGAACGTGATAGGTGATCTGTCTGACGGTGTTCAAACAAGAAGAAGTCTGAATGAGCACACTTGTGTTTACGCAAGCATTAAAGAAACGGGTATCATAAATGAATGTTTGTACACCTGCTTCATCAGCCAGATTGAACCAAAGAATTATCAAATGGCTCTAAAGGATAGCTCGTGGGTCGAAGCCATGCAAAAAAAGTTAGCACAGTTCGAGAAAATGGAAGTATGGAAATTAGTTGCAAAACCAAAAGATGTACATGCTATTGGAACAAAGTGGGTTTTTAAATGTAAGAGAGATGAGAAAGGAATAATCATAAGGAACAAGGCGAGGCTGGTAGTAAAAGGGTTTAATCAGCAAGAAGGAATCGACTACAATGAAATGTTTGCTCCAGTGGCAAGATTGGAAGCAATTCGACTATTCTTGGCATTTGCTGCTCACAATGAGATGAAGGTGTTCCAGTTAGATGTGAAAAGTGCCTTTCTGAATGGTAAAGTCGATGAGGTGGTATACGTTGAACAACCTCCGGGTTTCCCTGACCCTGATTTTCCTGATCATGTGTACAAACTGAGCAAAGCGTTATATGGGCTACATCAGGCCCCTCGTGCCTGGTACTCAACCCTGTCTGATTATTTGCTTGAGAATGGGTCCGAAAGAGGAAAGATCGATAGCACGTTGTTCGTCAAGAGAAAAGGAGGAGATTTTCTACTAGTGCAAGTCTATGTGGACGATATCATTTTTGCTGCATCCAAAGTCGCCATGTGTCAAGATTTTGAAGCAGTCATGAAAAAGAGGTTTGAAATGAGCGCCATGGGCGAATTAACTTTCTTTTTTGGGATTGCAGGTAGACCAGAAGAAAGATGGGATGTTTATTCATCAAACAAAATATGTCCATGATGTGCTCAAACGCTTCAAGATGGAAGATAGCACCCCATTTGATACTCCAATTTGTGTCAACCACAAAGTGGGTGCTGAGTCAGACAGTGATGAAGACGTGGACCCCAATCAATATAGGGCAATAATAGGTTCTTTAATGTATTTAACTGCATCTAGACCTGATATTATGTTTGCAGTTTGTCTTTGTGCTCGTTTTCAGGCAAGCCCGAAGGAATCTCACATGAAGGGAGTGAAGAGGATCTTGCGTTCTCTCAAAGGCAAGCCTAAGTTGGGACTGTGGTACTCAAAAGGGGGAGAACTGGATTTGGTCACTTACACAGATTCCGACTATGGAGGTTGCAACCAGAACAGGAAGTCAACAACCGGTGGATGTCAGTTTCTGGGAGGAAGATTGGTGTCATGGCAGTGCAAGAAGCAGACCTCTGTAGCCATTTCTACCTGTGAAGCAGAGTACATGGCAGCATCAAACTGCTGCTCCCAGGTTCTTTGGATACAACAGCAATTGCGCGATTACGGTCTGAATTTCACTCAAACTCCTATTTGCATCGATAACACTGCTGCAATCTCAGTAACTAACAATCCCGTAAAACACAGCAAAACTAAACACATTGACATTCGTCATCATTTTATACGGGATTGTGCTGAGAAGAAATTAATAGTGCTAGAAAAGGTTGATTCGTTGGATAATTTCACCGATCTTTTTACTAAAGCGTTTGACCGAACTCGTTTTCAAAATCTTGTTGAACTTAATGGGATGATCAATCCCGAGTAACCGTGGTTTTTCGTTTTTACTTTAAAAAAAACGTCACTATCGCTTAAAATTATGGTCGGTTGCTTCAGTTTGAAGGACATATCTTCGGATATGTTTGGTCCTTACTTCTACTAGTAGATTATGAGAATAGCCATTAACCAGATGACTGAAAGTGACCGGGGCGATTTATGATGGGTTTTTATTCTTTCGCTGAAAAATAGTCGTTCATACTTAGTTAGAAGGACACATACTCGTATGTGGTCGGTCCAGCTGATCCATTGGATCTTCAGGATAGCCGTTTACCTGAAGACTTTGAATTGATCGGGGCGATAGAATTTAAATTTTTTCTTTAAAGGGGAGATGATATAATTTTTCAAGTCTATAACTTCATAGAAAGTGTCAATTCTATGTTTAAAAGAAAATTGATCCAACCTTGGAAAGTGATAGAAATACTATTTCTGTGAGCTTAAATAGTGAAGATATTAGGCCTAAAAAACTCTAGAACAGTCATTGTATGTTATGGTAGCTTCTTATGGTGCGTAAAAGTAGAAGTGATACTAACTAAATCTCCTCGATTTAAAGTGGAGAATCATTCAGAGTTGTGCATGTCTCCATATACATCTTTCCGAATGATAAGCAGAAAAGTGATTACCCAGTCATACACGAGCCCGTGAGTGTTCTGATTCCCGAGAAGATAGTGTGTCAAGTTCCTGCAGTGATCCAGATTTGGGACTTGCAGTCGTCTACTGTCTGAAGCAGTGTTAATCTTTATTAAAAAAAATAAAAAAAATAAAAAAAATAATATATTGTGTTGTTAAGCCTTCTGAAGCGTATGTTGTTATACTTATCAATCAAGATGCAAGAGAGAGAACGGGAAGAAGATTCTAAAGATCGAAGTGTACTTACTGTTTAATCAGACACTACGGGTCGAGGTCAACTCGGGGTGACTGGGGAAAGCCAAATACGCTTTGAGAATAGATAGGAGGCATCATAATCTCTGAGGTGATGTCCATCTAAATTTTGAGCTTAATTGAACCTAATCCGTATCACAGAAGCGATGAAAACCATACCAAGTTGTTTACCTGCTTACAACCTGTTTCTTTATGTCATAATACCGCTGAACATGGATCTATGTGACAGCCATCTAATTAGTATGATTCATGTTCGGATATTTTCTAAAACATTATGGTCCCCGTCAAGACTGAAATTTGATCCCGTGTACTTTATTTCTAAAATTTACTTTACATATTTCATTTTATGGTTCAAAGCTTGGTTACTTGGTTCTTTGATTATAAAACTTAAATCTTTAACGAAGGATTTTAAAATACAGTTGCATTTTGTTCAAATGTTTAAGGGCCTGTTTGGTAAATTTAAAGCGAAGTTGCAGGGGCGAAGTTGTTACAGGGCGAAGTTAAGGATAAGCGAAGTTAACCTTAACTTCGCCTGGGCTTTTTCAAACATATATAAAGGACAACTTGGTCAAACAGTTTTCATATTTTCTCAAACCTCCGGCGAACTTATACCTTATATTCTAACCCTCGGCAAACTTGCTACTCGAATCATACCTTGTATTTTTTGATTTCGATCCGTGTTTAAGGTGTGTAGGGTCGGTATGACTTATAATTCATGTCAATGGTGTTAATCAGATGTCGTTTTGGTCCGATTTGTGACCTCGTTCATGCAAACCTTTAAACACCCGCTAACCAATCTCCTTCTAATGTGTTCGTAACATATTTTATCGTCTAAGATCTCTAATGTAACATCCGTTTTTGTCATCAATCACCAAATTCACTAATCAAATCAAGATCCAACTCCTGTATATGCCGTTTCATATTCAGGTGAAGTTATCTTTAGGCGAAGTTCTTCTCAACTTCGCCTTAGGCATAACTTCGCCTGCTTCTTTAATTTTTAATTAATCAGGGGCGAAGTTGTTCAGGGGCGAAGTTAGGGTTAGGCGAAGTTATCCTCAACTTCTCCTTATACCTAACTTCGCCTGATGCCTTATATTATTTACAGTTCTGATGTGTTATCAGGCGAAGTTATGGTAAAGGCGAAGTTGTACTCAACTTCGCCCTCTGTCTAACTTCGCCTGCTCACTAGACGTTATCTTAACTTTGCTCATGGTAATAGGCGAAGTTATGACTTTCTTTTACGATATTCTAACTTAGACCGTTTGTTGTGCAGATATGGCAGCTGTAGCAGGAGCTGGGGGTGCTGGTGGTGACGAAGGTGGTGATAACAATCGTCAATTCTTTCCGGGTCACAATATGTACATCACACTGGATCCAGATGCTAGTGGTGTAGAGGATTATTGCGAGATCATCTCCTTCCTTATTCGCTCACGTATCTTCCACGCTATTACTACAACTCTACCCATTTCTCTACCAAACATTGAAGACTTCTGGCAAACGGTAGAATATGATTGTAGAGTGGAGCCTCCGGTCATGCGCGCCACAGTTAACAATCAGGTGGTGTAATTCTCATCAGAACATATAAGGGTCGCCCTGCAGTTCGGGACTGAAACTAGAGATGATCCTACAGACTTTACTGCTCCATTCCGAGATGGTGCATTTTTACGAATGGGCTATTCTGGTCCATTGGGTGACACTCAGAGGCGTAAGGAATTTTTGTTGGATCAATGGAGGTTTTTGATGCACGTGATGATTGTGTTCATGTCGGGTCGTAAGGTTGGTACGGACGGTATGGGTGCAACGATGCAATCGGCAATGACAGCACCGACTTACAACAAGCCTTACAGCTTCAGTCAAATGGTGTTTTATGAAATAGATCGTCAGAGGCGTGCGGTCGCTCGTGAAAGATTTTTGATGTATCCCATATTTTTACAGATGATCTTAAATCATGTTGCTCCTACGTTACCTCAACGCCGTCCCATTCGACATGTAGAAAGTGTGAGCAAGAGAAAACTAGAGCTTCGTCCACGGCATACTCCGTTATTTGGGTATTTGATAAACCCTGCGTATGTTGCTCCTCGTGGAGACGAGTTTCGGGACCCGGCACCGCAACAGGCTAATGTTCCCCAACCACCACCTGTAGTACAGCAAGCATTGCCTGCTGCTCCTGTTGTGGCACCGGAGGAACAGGTAGACCTTGAAGCTGCTTTTGGTGGTCAAGGGTTCTTTGATATGGAGCGAGTTGATCCTGCTGCAGAGATTCAGGTCTCAGTAGCAGAGGTTTCTGGTGTAAATGTGTCGATGGTAGCTACGTCCGTGGCTGATTCTGAGAGAACCGATTCTGACTCCTCAGCTGATGATGTTGCTAAAGCACGACAGATTCTGG
The DNA here is from genome assembly GCF_021521415.1 of Bidens hawaiensis. NCBI lineage: Eukaryota > Viridiplantae > Streptophyta > Magnoliopsida > Asterales > Asteraceae > Bidens > Bidens hawaiensis. Next base: position 87,663 of record NW_027497793.1, on the reverse strand, counting down.
TCACCCAGGAAAGAATTCATGGAAAAAGGAAGAAAGACTCGGATGATAGTGACTCTGACTTTGAGGAGGAGTTAGATCGTTTGATTCGTCGATCGAAAAGGGTCGGAACAGGTGAGGGCTCGGGGGCTGGTGAAAACTCAAGGGTGGTTCGTTTCTCTCCACCCGCGTTATCTGGTATGACCATGGTTCCTGCATCGATGACTGTGACAGGACCGATCACCTCAGATGCTCCCGTGTTAACTACATCATCTTCTTTTGGCATTCCACCTACCACTTTTCAGCTTTCGGCTCCAGTGATAGTTTCCTTGCCCCCTCCTACACTTACTCCATCGGAGGTTGTTGCAATATTTGTTGAGTCGACACTAGTGGCTACTGCGGGGTTATCTGTTACAATACCACCGTGGTTACTTTTCAGCCTGATTCAGATATTCCGGCTAGCTTGGGAATCCCTCCACCGTATGCTCAAGACGTTTCTCATATGAGGTTTGATTTTGATGCTACGTTATCTGACTCAGAAAGGATAGCAGCTCTTGAAAGGGTCGTGGCAGAACAGTCAAGAATCAATTTGATCCAGACTCAAGCTATCCAGCGCCTTGTTGCAGAAAATCAGATTCAGTCGTCCCTCCTTGTTGAGCACGGTAAACTTTTTGATGCTTTAAAACAGTTCTTAGCATCTCATGGGGAGACGAGCTGCAAGGGCGATGAGTTGAGAACGAAGAAGAGTAATGATAGAGACGATGATCCCAATGCGTCGAAAGGTGCAGGTGGTGAGTTGCCAAGAACTGAACAAACTCTTGGGACTTCCACATCTCAGGGGGAGTCAACTGGTACAGCAGGTGGATCAGGGGGTGATGATGTGGTGGTAGTGGATGAAAAGGAGATATTGGATGATGATATTGTAGGTGACGATGATGTATTACCGGTTGAGGAAATTGAAAGGATAGGAGCTGAGATTGTGATTGACAGTGAGATTGAAGAGGGAGAGATTGTGGAGGATAATGTAGAACATGAAATTCCAGAAGTTGATAAGGCAAATGTGGGTCAAGATATGGGAATTGATGAGACTGAATGGGAAGAGCAGCCGAGATGGAAAGAAGGCTACGCTCAATGGTTAGTAAAGACAAAGAAGCCGGCGGTTCCAGCTATGTTTAAAAAGAGTTACAATATCAAAGGATATGCTGAATCGAAGAAGGGTATTATATGTTGGTTGTATGATGAGCAGTTGAGGCTATTTTTGATTAAACGCTTTGATGGGATTCAGTACTTTAAGAGGTTGTTGAGATCGTTGAATACCTTGCCTGAGTGTGAGGTGAAAGATTTGGCCAAGTTGGGGTTGATAAACAGAAGTGATGATAATATGGCTAGAATCATTGGGAATATTGTGTGGAAAGAGAGTGTAAAAGAGAAAAGGTTCGAGTTGTTAAAGCCGCAGAAAGGGAAGCTTGTTGAAGATAAAGACAGAGGAATGTGAGCTGATGGCAAACCGTGGATGGTAATGAAATATAAACCGATCCGGTGTTTAAAAGAAATGCCGATGAAACCAATGCCCAAGGATGTCTTAAAGAATCTTAAATGGTGGTATGTTGATAGTCTAACAGCTGAAGCGGTTATGGAGGATGAAGATGAACAAGAAGTGTTGAGAGTGTATGATCCCATGCACTTGGTAAATTTGTCTCAAGCTGACTTGCAGGTGCTGAACGAGAAAAAGATATTCTATATTCCTGCATGGAAAGAAGAAGCCAAGAAATATAAGAGAGTTGTCTCTGTATGTGTAAGACAGGGAGTTCATGCTTGAAGACGGGAGATACAAGTTTTTGGGATTACTAGACACGTGATTGAAGATAGAGATATGAAGCTACTGCCAAGGGGGAATCTGTTGGTGCATGATGTCAGTAGTTCAGTATCTAGTGTCTGTAATCGGGTTAGTTTGGTTTGTTTTGGTTTAGATAGGTTGTCTCACAAGTTCGCCTGTTATAAGCGAACTTGTGGACAAGCGAAGTTAATGACAACTTCGCCTAGTCTGTTAGGCGAAGTTGTCGTAGGATATATATTCATGTGTTACGGCTTGTTTAGATAAGTTTTCCAGAACGTGTAATTGTGAGTAAAAACATCACTTGTTGAAGGGTTGCAATACAACGTGTCTTTTGAGTATTGTAACGTGTGTTCGTGTTTGGTACTAACGTAATTTACATCTTACACTCGTATCGTCTTACGTAGGGATTCCTCACCTACGTAGTACGAGATACTTCCGTGTAGATCCGGTTGGGAACCTACATTGATAAGTGAGGAAAGAATGAAAAGTTTGGAAGAGGACTGTATAAACAGCTACAGAGCTCAGAAAAGGTTCACAACTGAAATAGATGGGTTGAAGAAAATGGTTATAGAAGAAAAGGTACAGAACACAAAACTACAAGCTGATAATGAATTGTTGAAGAACTTGATCTCCACTGGAAACATCTGTGGAATTTTAAATCAAGTTAAGTAAAAAGACAAGTACAAAGCAGTACCACCACCATTCAACAACAACTTTATGCCAAAAGTTAATAAAGAGAAAAGAAATGCATATCTACAACAATTCATAGATGTTTTTCAAGACAAAGAAGAACTTGTAGATTTGTATAAGAATGTTGAGGTGAGTGAAGAAGGAGAGTTTGTTGTGAAGAAAGAATTGAAAGAAGAAAAGTCAATTGGAGTTCAAGTCTCTGAAAATGACCTTGAGTCAATTGATTTGGATCAAGATGACTTGAGTGATTTGAGTGATCAAATTACTGAAGAGGAAATCAAAGCTGCTGAAAGAGGAAGAAAATACAAGAAACCAGAGTCTGTTGATCAATTTCCAAAGTATCCACCAGTCCCACCAAGAATGAAGAAACAAAATGATAAGATGAAAAGAGAACAGGTATCTTTTGACATTTGTGAAAATAAGAAGATAAGCTACAATTCAGTCAGGCCACCAAGCAAGGCTGTGTTGGAAAGGATAAAGCGAAACAAAAGGGAGAGAATAACTGAAGAAGTTGAATCAGAAAACTTTATCCCAGTTTATCCAGTCTTCTCTAGTCATGAAGTACTGGATGTTGGAGAAGTAGAAACTATGGAAGAATATGAAAAGAGACAGTCAAGGGTTAGAGAAAGCAGTGATGAAGAACCTATGATTATGGAAAAGGTTATCTTTGTCAAAAGCAAACTTGACAGACAGGATATCAAGATCGAGGAGTTTGTGCCTTTTTCAATTGATTTTGATGGTTTAAAGAATCAGAAGACTCTAGGAGTCAAGACACCTAAGCCAAGTGAAAGGTTCAAGAAACCAAAAGAACATGAAAAATTTAGAGGCAAGGTATGGTGCAAGAAGTGTGATGAATATGGTCATCACACAGACTCATGCAATAAGAGATTGAAATTTCAACCATTTCATGTCCCAGATGGAACAAAGTTTGGTCAAGACTTTGTCCTGTACAAACAAAAGTATGATGTATATCTAGGAAAAGGAAAGGTGTGTGGAAATGAAACCATGAACAGAGAAGAAAAGAAATCTGAAAAGGAGACAAGGATTGAGAAGAAAGATGAAGTAAAAACAAAGAAGCAAGTGACAGAATCAGCAAGGAGAAGTAAATCTCCTAAGAAGCATGAGAAATTGACCAAAAAGAACTATCAACCATTGAGAATCAAACAAGATACTCAATCAGTCAAATCTGATGAATCTCAAGAATTATCAAGCAGTGAGAAGACAAGAAGAAAAGATGCATATCCTAGAAAGAAACCAACAGAACTCACTGGTGATGAGAAGTTTTTGCTAAAACATGGATATGAACCACATGGTTTCCTTTGGAAACCCAAGACTGAAACTAAAGTTGAGATAGTTGCTGATGTGAGAGACTATTATGAAAAGAAAGATTATGTGATCAAAGAGTATAACACTGACTCAACTGAATTACAGACCTCAACTTCACTTGTTAAAACCTCAAGAGAGTGTGGTTATGAAACCGATAATTCAGACAACTTAGAAGTCACTCATGAAGATTCAGAACCAGCAACACTCACTTCCCAAGTTGTCAAAGAAACTGAAATTGATGAGTTGCAAGCTGTAGAAGCTTGCACTTCATCACTCAACTAATCAAACTCTTTCTTTTGTGCATGAACAGTCCACTCCTCTAAATGAAATATGGTATATGGATAGTGGTTGTTCTAGGCACATGACTTGTGACAAAAGATCACTTGTTAATTACGAAGAAAAGTATGAAGGACCTGTAGCATTTGGGAGTGATGAAAATGGTGGAAAGATTATGGGGAAAGGAATCTTAACAAATGGAAAGGTTTCTTTTGATAATGTGTTTCATGTTGAAGGTCTTCAGTATAATCTACTGAGTATATTACAAATGTGTGATAAGGGATACAAAGTCAGTTTTGATGATTCTCACTGTTTCATCTTAAAACCTGAGTTTGTCATTCCACCTGAAATGATTATGATGATGGCACCAAGAAATGGCAACTTGTATGAACTGAATATGAAAGAAGCTGTTTCAAGAGGGGGTGCATGTTTTGTTTCCAAAGCCACTGAAAATGAGTCCAAATTGTGGCATAGGAAACTGTGTCGTGTGAACTTAAAGAACATGAATAGACTTGTCAAAGGTGAGTATGTCATAGGCTTACCTACAAGAGAGTTCAAATTGGAAGATCATTGTAATTCATGTCAAAAGGGAAAACAGCACAAATCTACTCATAAGCCTAAGCTCATCAATTCAATTGATCAAATACTTGAATTACTTCACATGGATCTTTTTGGTCCTATGAGTGTGCCAAGTATAGGAAAGAAAAGATACTGGCTTGTGATCATTGATGACTATTCAAGATACACTTGGGTTTATTTCCTAAGTACCAAAGATGAGACTGCAGAGTTGATTAAGGGGTGTGTTACAATAATTGAGAACAAGTTGAATAAGAAGGTTAAAATGATGAGAAGTGACAATGGTACTGAGTTCAAGAATGGAGTTGTATAAGAATTTTGTACAGAAAAGGGAATACTTCAACAATTCTCAGCTCCTAGAACTCCTGAACAAAATGGTGTTGCAGAAAGAAGAAATAGAACTTTAATTGAGGCTGCAAGAACCATGTTAGCAGATGCTAATCTGCCTGTTACCTTTTGGGCTGAAGCAATAAACACTGCTTGCTATGTTCAGAACAGGGTGTTTGTTAACAAAAGGCATAACAAGACTCCATATGAAATATTCCACAACAGAAAGCCTTAAATCAAGTTTTTCAATCCCTTTGGATGTAAATGTTTTCTTTTAAACACTAGAGATTATTTGAACAAGTTTCAAACAAAGTCTCTAGATTGTTTCTTTGTTGGATATTCTGCACACTCAAAAGCTTACAGAGTATATGTGAAAGACCATTTGAGTGTCATAGAATCACCTGACATCATTTTTAATGAGAATCAATTCAATACAGCTGATGGTGCAGCATGGCTGTTTGATCATAAAAAGTTAATAAGGTCTTTCAAGATTTATCCTGAAGACTTTGATGATTCATTCTACAAGACCAGTGTAATTAAAGAGAAAAAGAAGAAACCACTAGACTTAGAAAAATTGTGGAAAAAGGTTGCTAGAAAAGAAAAGGAATATACCTTTGTGAAGAATTCCTCAAATGATATTGTTGAACAAGCTCAAGAAGATAATCAAGATGTTCAGAATGATCAAGTTCAGAATGAGGAAGACTCAAGCAACCAAGCAAGTGAAGAAGAAGCTGCATCTACTGCAAGATTTCAGCATTTATTTGAAAGCTTAAATATTGGAAACAATGGTGCATCTACTTCAGGACAACATAATGATGAAGCACCAGAATTTCATGATGCAGAGACTGATTTGATCATTGAAGAACAGGAATTCAATGAGTCAAATCTTGACACAACTGTGTCTAGAGATATGATTGTTCAAACTCCTTATGTGGAAAAGAATCATCCTTCTGAAAACATCATTGGAGATTTGCATGAAAGAGTTACAAAAAGTCACTCAGAATTTGCAAACATCTGTCTTTACTCCTGTTTTCTATCCCAAATAAAACCTAAGAATATTGCTCAAGCACTGAAATACAATAGTTGGGTGGAAGCCATGCAGGAAGAATTGGCACAGTTTAGAGATCTACATGTGTGGGATCTTGTTGATAAGCCATTTGACAGATATGCAATAGGAACCAAATGGGTTTTTAGGAACAAAAGGGATGAGAGGGGTTTGGTGATTAAGAACAAAGCTAGACTTGTGGCTCTGGGATGTCTTCAAGAGGAAGGAATAGACTTTGAGGAAGTCATTGCTCTTGTAGCAAGACTTGAATCTATCAGGATCTTTCTTGCGTATGCTGCCTTAAAGAACATTAAGGTGTTCCAGCTTGATGTTAAGTCTGCATTCCTAAATGGAAAGATAGATGAAGAGGTGTATGTAGCTCAACCTCCAGGTTTTGAGGATCCTTTGTATCCAAACAGGGTGTATAAGCTAAACAAAGCCCTTTATGGATTGCATCAGGCTCCTAGAGCATGGTATGATGAGCTGTCAAATCATCTTATTGAAAATGGTTTCAAAAGAGGAACCATTGACAAGACACTCTTCTACAAAGGAAAGGGATCAGACTTGCTTCTGTTACAAGTGTATGTTGATGATATCATCTTTGGTTCTACAAATGAACAAATGTGTATGGAGTTTGAAGGGGTAATGAAGTCCAAATACAGCATGAGTTCAATGGGAGAAATGAACTTCTTTCTAGGATTACAAGTTCAACAAAAGACTGAAGGGATCTTGATTCATCAAAATAAGTATGTGCAGGACATCTTGAACAAGTTCAACTGTCATGAGTACAAAACTGCCTCAACTCCAATGGATACCAAGGAAAAGATGATTGCAGATGAAAAGGGGGAGCATGTAGATGAACATGAATACAGAGCAAAAATTAGATCTCTGATGTATCTGACTGCTACAAGACCAGATATCATGTTTGCTGTATGTGTGTGTGCAAGATTCCAGTCAAGTCCAAGAGTCTCCCACATGAATGCTGTTAAAAGAATATTCAGATATTTGAAGGGAATACCAGATTTGGGAATTTGGTATCCAAAGAATCAATCATTTGATCTGATTGCCTACACAGACAGTGATTATGATGGCTGCAATATGAGCAGAAAGTCAACATTAGGAGGATGTCAATTCTTGGGAGAAAGGCTAGTGTCATGGAAATGCAAGAAGCAAACAACTGTCTCAATCTCAATTGCAGAAGCTGAATATGTTGCTGCATCTGCCTGATGTGCACAAGTTCTATAGATTCAGAACCAGATGCTGGACTATGGTTTGAATTTTCTAAACACCCCTATTCTTATTGATAATACTGCATATTTTACTATTAAGAATCCAGTTCAACATTCTAAGACTAAGCACATTGAAATCAGACATCATTTCATCAGAGATTGAAGTGAAAAAGGTTTGATTGAAATGCAAAGAGTTGATACAAGTGACAATTTGGCTGACCTATTCACCAAACCACTTGATAGAACCAGGTTCAACTTTCTTTTGAAAGCCCTGGGAATGATCAACTCTGATGAAATCTGATTAAGGATGTGTGCTTGGTTGTATACCTCTATGTGCTAATTGATTACTTTGTTTAGAGGTTTCACAAATTGAATGTTATGTGTATATGCTTGAGTGTGATACTGAGTATGCTACTGAATATGTTGACTGTTATGTGCTTTAACTGATTATGTGTGCAAAGAATGACATGATTGATTTGATTAATATGTTTGCATGTTTATCAGTTAATGTGTGTTTGTGATGTTAAGATAAGTAGTCTTGTTATGAATTATCTGTTAAAATGCTTATCTGACATCACTGCTTAATTGGTTGAATATGTGCTTTATCTGATCCTCTAATGTTATTAAGATAGGATAGACATTGAATGGTAGTGCTGTCTGCTTGTCTTGATGATGTTATGTTTGATTAAGATTTGACTAAGTGCTGCAACTGTTTATGTTAAAATGTGTTTTATGTCAAAATTAAGTGATAAAATGAATTTTCTAATGAATTTTGCATAAATACTCAATTTTGAATCAAAACATGAGCATGTTGTTAATGGTGTAGAGATATGATAAGATTATTCAGTTCAAGCTTTAAAGAAGCTTAAAAGAAGGATTTTTCAATGAAAAGTCTCAGGTAGTTATCTTTGCTGAAAATTATGTCATTTGCCCAGTTGGAAGGACATACACTTTTGTATGTTTGGTCCTGCAATCTGCAAAGATTAAATGATAGCCAATAACCAGAAAACTGAAAGCATTTGGGGCAATTATAACTTGTTTTCTATTCATTCACTTAAAACTATGTTAATAGCTCTAACTTTTAAAGGACATATATTAACATGTATGTTTGGTCCTGTTGACCACTTGTGGTCAAACAGAATAGCCATTTACCTGACAATTAAGAGACATTGGGGTGATTGAATATTAAACTGAATATATATGGGAAATGATAGTACATTGACTACTTAGCCAATCATATGGATTTACTAGGCTAAAAGGGCTCTTAGTACAGTCATTGACATGTATGGTTGCTTTCTCATGATATGTAAAATCTAAGGTGATATAAACTTAAAGAAAATGCTAAAATTTATGTGGAGTTACGTTGCTGTCTATGCATGTTCCTAGATAAATCTTTTCAAATGATAGGCAGAAAAGTGATTATCCAGTCATACACAAGCCTGTTGGTCTTTGGTTACCTTAAATGAATCATCTTTTAAAGGAATGACAAAGAACTAATGTGAACTACTTTAATTTCAAATGTTTATTTAACATGTTCACAAATTTTTATTGAGAAAATACAAACATGAGGGTTAATTACAGAACTCCAAGGGTTGAGGCAATCATATAAGTCCTTTAAACATCCTGAATGAAAGTCCTATAAGACCGACTTGCGTGGCATGTAAGTCCAACGTTCAACCTCACATATGTTTGTAGATTTGAAAAGAAATATCTTATAAATTTTCAAAAATATGTTCTGTCATTAAAGTTTTTAACCAAAACCAGGGGGTCAAAGTCAAATTGGGGTGATCTGGAGAAAGCCAAATAAGCCTTGAGGATAGATAAGGAACATCAGAAAACAATATGTGTTATCCATTGAATTTTCTGCAAAATTAATTGAAAATAATCATATCACCAAAGAAATGAAGATCATGTTAAGTCTAGACCTGCTGTTGACCTGTCTTTGTAGTCATAATAATGCTGAGAATAAAGTATTGAGAAAGCTACTTAGTCAATATGATCCCATTTCTGAGATATTTTCAGTTTACAAAAGGAAATTGTTTTGAAATGAAACATAACTGAAATTTGATCTCTAAATGCACCATTTGCTCTTAAACTATGATCTTTAAAGATAGAATTGTTCTGACAAATTTGACAAGTGGTTTAAGTCAAAAAGTGTTGCATTTTGCCTAAAATAGGTTGAATATGTTAATTCGGGTAAGGTTTGATGTTATTGGACCTTACCAAGCACAAACTGTTTGTTTATGTATTTTCGAGTAAGGTGTGATGTTCTCAAAACCTCTCCGAGTACAAAACAGTTGAATAGGTGTGCATATGCATTTTCGGGTAAGGTTTGATGATTCATAGCCTTTCCGAGCAAGCTTTGTCATTTTTGACTAAGTTTATGATTTTCGAGCATGCTGTGAAGTATTTACACTTTTCGGGTAAGGTACACCATTGTAAAAATTTCCCGAGCAAGCTTGAAGTCTTGAGATGATTATGTGTTCAAGCTAGCCTATTAACAAGAGAAAATTTGTTTCGGGCAAGCTTTGCATTTTGTTTATGCTGATTGTTACTCCAAGAAAACTTTGTGAACTCCTTGAGTACACCAGGTAAGCTTTGTATATGTGAATATGTTTTCTTTGAAATTACAAGTGTTTTCGGGTAAACCTTGTTTTCCGAACACACTTTATATTTCGGGGACACTTTGGTTCCCCTAATATACTTGGTAATTTTCAAAATTTGATTTTACGAGTACACTGTCTGCTAGAAGTCCTTTTCGGTCACACTTTGTACTCTAGGAAGATTACTCAGGTATACTTTGTATAAGAAGATTGTTCGGGCACACTAACATTGTGAAGGCTGCTCGGGCACACTATGTTTTCAAGTATGCTTGATTGAATATGCTCTTAGTATGATTGATTGAATATGATTCTTATTTTTGTTAGGATTTTTGCTAGATTAATATTTTAATTTAAATTTGAGAAATTTATATGGGCATCTTAACTGATTCCTAGTAAGAATGTTTATTTGATATTTTACACTTGATTAATTATCTTGTGATTAATTTCTCAAGAAATCTGGTATTTCTGGTAAGCTTTCTTCATAGTGTCTTGACTTTAAATTACATAGCTTGACCAAGCAAGGTTTGTGATTAAAAGGGTTTAATATTACTCGGGTAAAATTTGTGTAAGAGGGAGTATACCGAGTAGACTTTGCAAAGGATTACTTTTCTGAGTAAGGTTTACTAATTCTAAAATGATAAAAATTATTTAAGTGGATAATGTTACTATTTGACAGCTAATAATTCACAACACGACAAAAAGCATTTAAAACCCACTTTCAAAATGTATATAAGAGGGAGTTAGGCAAAATTTTCAACATTATATTTCTCTATCTCTCTCTCTCTCTCTTTCCACTGCAACTGCTTATTCGTAAAGAAACCAAATCGACCTATCGCATTCATTATTAATCCAAACCCTAACTTGAATCAGCCCTCTAATTCCGACTCGGTAAGCATTAATAATGTGTTTTCCTACTACGATTAGACTATAATGGGCTTTGATTATGTATTTGATTACTAATATTTTGTTTATGTGTTTAGGTTATAAACTTGTCGAAGAACAGGTTCTTGAAGATTCTTTTTCTCTTCTTCATTTTTATAATTTGAAATTGGGTAAAGTTATAAAATTTTATGCTAATTTCACTTTGAATATGTTTGATTGTGATGTTCAGATATGGCATAACAGGATCAACCCAAGTATGCTTTTGAAAAGAAGCATAACATGTGTGCTCTACTACAAGTCACACCTGACAACGAGCCGGTGGCACCAATGATTAACTGGATGGCTCGATCAAACGTCAGTTTTGCTTTTACTAAATGCCCTGTCATCTACAGAAATCATTCACTGGATTTCTGGAAATCTGCTGAATTGGTTGAAGATGTCAATGGAAAAAGAATAGAGGCAACTGTGGCAAGACAAGAAATACATATAACCGAGAGGATGATAAGAAGATGCCTACAGTTGAATGATGATAACCATTATCATATAAACTTCAATACAACACACCTGATGAAAATATTTCAAGAGACAATGGGTTATCAGGGAACTGTACATGATGGACAGTTTCAAAAGGGGATGTTTCCAATGATGTATAGATTCCTCATTCATCATGTGATACAGGGGTTTGCTCCAAGAAAGGGGTCATGGACTTTGATGAGTCATGACTTAGCAAATGCCACTGTTGGGATTATGTATGACCTTCCCTTCAACTTTTCAAAGATGATATTTGATGGACTGGTAGCAAACTTGAAGAAGGCAGAGAGGGACAGATTCTTGCAATACCCAAGGTTCCTGCAGATAATCTTTAACAGAGAATTAAGAGATTTACCCACTATGGGAATTACACACATACTGAAGAATCCTAATACATAAAACAGAATTAAGAATCCTGGAGTTGCAAATAGATTCAATTCTGAAGTTCCATTTGAGATCTTGCATTGGTTGTTGAACCATGACTTGAATGTGATGCCAGTGCCTGAGTTAAGCTCAGAGGAGGAAGGAGGAGATGATGTAGAGAGTGATGATGATAGCTCTGATGATGAAGATGATAATGTTGATGGAGATGAAGGAGGAGGTGGAGTGGCCATAAATGTTGATGCACCTATGAGGGGGAGCAACTTGAAGATCAAGAACAACCCATTTCAACACCACCACAATCACCACCAAACATTGACCAACCCATTATACCATCACCACCACAAACTCCACCACATCAACCCACTCACTCCCCACCCCAAATCCTAACCATTAGCCAACCTAAAACATCAACCCATATATCCCCAATACCACAAACACCACCAACATCCAGCCCTATACACTCAGATCCTTTCATCCCAAGCCCACATCATACACAATCACCACAACAATTCATTTTCCAAACTCACACCACAACCCATGAACAAACTGAGTATGAACCATTTTCTACATCACCACCTACAACACCACCCACTGACATTGACCTGTTGACCCTGTTAAAAGAGAATGCTGAGTTGAAGAGAAGAAATGAGGAGGTCACTATGGAGAATGTCATGTTATTAGATCAATTGGTAAGGGCAAAAGTGAGAATTCAAACTCTGGAGCAGGAGGTTGAGAGGACCTCAGCTGCCCCAAAACAGGGGGAGAATGAAATAATGCCAACTGACTCGTGTGTGAATGTTGAGCTGTAACTGTAACAGGTGTAGAGACTGTAGACAGTTTGAAACTGATCTTAAATGCTTATGATGATTGTGAGGAGGATAGTGAGGAGAGAAGAGTTGAAGATAATGACTATGAAGGTGACAAATCAGAGGTGGAAGAACAAGATTATGACTTTAATGATGAAATAATGCATGTTGAATGGAGTGAAGAGATTGATGAAGGGACAGGGGATGAGATTGAAAAGACAGATGTTGAGGAGAATGTAGCTGCTACTGACTTAGCTACTGATGTTTTCAATGCTACTGATATAGCTACTAATGTCTTGACTGATGTACAGACAGAAGTAGAGACTGAAGTAATGATTGATGAAAATGCTACTACTGAGGAGCTTATAAACACTGAACCAGGAATTGATCAACAAGCAAGTTCCAAGAGAGTAGAGCATGATCCAGAACTGGAAGCACTTGAGAAAGAAATAGATGACTTTGTACAGTCTGAAGATGAAGAGGATGAGAGAAGAAGAATTGAGAAAGGTAAAGAAAAAGTCTGTGAAGAAGAACCTATTAAGGCATATCCAGAGAAAGATGTGTTGTTTACAGATGATGAAATTGCTGTTGCTGCTGCCTTAAGAGAACAAGAGAATATTCTAAGGGAGACAAGGGATAGGGAGATATTGGCTCAAACACTGACTCCAGAAGAAATGGCAGAGCAAGAAAATTTGATCAATCAAGCCAATCTTGCTAAAGAAATTTTTGAAGAGGTGGCTGATCAAGAAGCAATTGAAACACTGATTATGATGAACAGAACTGAGGAAGCTAACAATTTCTTTGGCTATGGTGGTTAGTATGTTTCAACCACAAAGCCAACCTGAAAAGAAATCTGAAAAGGCTTGTGAATCTGAAGAAATGCCACAAAAGGAACCTGAAAGGCCTACTGGTGAATCTGTTGAAGAAATGTTGGCTAATATCACCAGAATCAGGATGGAAAGAGCCAAAAGGTTTGAACAAGTATATACAAGAAAGAGGAAGTTTGATGAACATAAAAGAACTGATGAGAGGAGATCAAAGAGAGGAAAATGGGATGAAAAGAACAAATGCTATGTTGAGATTCCTGATGATGAGGGTGAAAATGATAATAGTCCAATCAGAGCAATTCCACTGCAGACACTGCAACCTGGTCAACAAATTCCAGGTGTTCCTGATGTACCTGCTCAAACTGAATCAAACCCAGAGCATCCACCCTCTGATGAACCCAAGATTGATGCTATAAACAACCTAACTGAAGAGGAGGATGAATCTGAGGATTCAGATGATGATAATCCTGATGATGATCAAGGAAAAGGTGGTGAAGTTGTTAATGCTGAATCTCCACAGGATGAAATGACTAATGAACAGAGAGCCAATATTGAGTCAAGTATGAGAGAAGCTAAGAGAAATCATCCATTGGTTGTAAAATTGAGGAGGTATGGCATAAGTTTTGAAACTTTGGCTGATCTTGATAATGATCAGTTGCAAAAGAGACTTGACAAAGAGAGAGATGGTTTCAAGAAAAGGATGAAACAAAAGAATAGAGACTGCCAGAAATACAGAGAATATCTCAGAAGGCATAATTATTTAGAGAAAGATCTGTCTCACTTCACAGTTGACCAACTCCAAGACCTTTACAACAGTGAAAGAGAAAAGGTTATTGAAAAATGTGTAAAAGAGAATGAGAAGACTGAGAAATTGAAAACTTTGAAGAAGAAATTTGGAGGTATGTGTGGTTACTTTCTTGAGAAAGGGTTAAAGCCTGATATGATTGAGAGCCTATCTAGAGAATCAGTATTGGATCAGTACAACAAACTGAAAAGAAAAGAAAATTTGAAGAGGGTCCAAACTGAGAGCTCTACCAAACATGCTGAAAAATCTGTTGAACCTCAAATAAAGAAAAGAAAGATAATTACTCTGAGGGAGAAACAGAAGATACAGGGTGAAAAGGAAGTGTCTAAGGAAGTTCCTGTTGATGAAACCCCTAATCCACAAGAAGTGGATTCTGAATCTAAAGATGAACCTTGTATACCTTGGGAAAATGAAGAGATGATCAACATTCTAAGGAATATAATGATTACTCAAAGAGGAATGGATGAAGCCTCTTTCAAGGATTTGGAAAAGGAGGATTTGAAATATCTCTTCCATATTCAAAAGGTTGAATGGGAGAAAGCTCTAAAAGAAGGTGAGAACCCTAGATACTATGCAGATGGAAGTTTTGTACCTGCTGGTTTGTCAAGAATTCCTGGTATGGAGAAAATGTTTCTAGCTCTTAGAGATGCAGGAGCAAATGTTGTTGAACTTGCCAACCTTCCAACTGAAATGGTTGAAGCAGTCTACATCAAATTCTTCAATTTGGGGCCCAGAAAACCCAAGAAGTTTGTTCCTTTCAGACCACCAATTTCAAGAAGATATCCACAAGGTGGAAGAGGTGAAAGTGGAAGAGGAGAATCAAGTAGATCTGCACAACAAAGAACAACAAGACCACAGTCAGATGTGGATCTTCCTAGAGAGATTTACTATTATTCTGTGTGTGAATGCATAAGAGTGATTATGGAAAGTAGACAACTAAGAGATATAGTTGTGAGAAGTGATTTCTATGAATACACTCAAGAACAATTAGAAAGAATGACAACACTCACTTTGTATGATTTTAGAAATAGAAACAGAGTGGCTGGAAAACAGATGAATAATCTTTCTAAATTCTTAAGAGATGAAGCAGACAGAGGATTCAGATTCCTAAAAGAAAAGAGAAACTGGAAGACTACCCAACTTCACAGATCAAAGAGAACTGCAAAGTTAAGAAGGATGGACATAGCTGAAACAAACTACAAGATGAGTGTCAGAGACAAGCATCCACTGTCAAACATGAACACATGCATAAGTCTTGAGAGAAGGATGATACGCCCCAACTACACAGTCCAAAGAAATGGCATCATTACTGAAGTGGAATACAAAGAAAAAGATGACCATCACTTGCTGAGAAATTCTGATGGAAAAATACTGGGGATTATCAAGAAGGATGAAGATTTGAATTGCTTACATGATGAAGATCTAATGGATATTAGGGACTGGGTCATACCAAAAGGTCATACTCATTACCAAGCCCATGATATCTTCAGAATGAGAGCTGCATCAGTGATAACAAACAGAAGGCAAGCCGCTTACAGTGCATGGAAAAGACAAAATTCCTAGACTAGGCTTTTACTTTGTAATGTCTTATGACAGCCTTTTTGAATATGTAATTATTGTTTATGATAATTGAATATGTAATTTGACTTTTAATTTGATGTGAATTTTGACTAAGTGTAAGTAACCTTAGAAATGTTTTGGGTCAGCTGAGGTGTTCCAATCTAGGGGAGATTGTTGAGTCAAGATTTGACACAAAACTGATCAGATGAAAGATTGTAATCTTCTCAACCTCCTCAGAATTCGCTAAGTATGGATCCGGGTACACCTCAGACCTCCGAGCATGCTTTTACTTAGCCGGGTACGATATTTTGTCTATCGGGCAGAATTATCTTCACTAAGTCTCCTTTAGTGAATATCCGAGCAGGGTTTGCAAACTAGTGCATTACCGGGTATGGTTCACTAGTATATGCAAGTCCGGGCAAGGATCACTTTATCAAGCAGGATTGTTCTTCTTAGCCAAGTAAAGTTCACTTCCAAGTAAGCTTTAGGCTAACCAAGCTCATGAAGCCAAGAAATTGGAAGACCGGGCAAGGTATTCATTAATAAGTATGGTCCAGGTAGGCTTGATGATCTAATGATATATCTCAAGTATCATCGGGCAAGGTTCAACTTAAGCAAGGTACAGTGCAACCGAACACACTTTGCTAATAAGTTATTTTCTAAGAAAGGGTTGAAGGGACCATTGAAGAACAAGGTTGCTCGTAAGGGTTTGTCGGGAAAAGTCTGGCAAAGTCAAGAAGATTGAAGTCTACCCGGTGAGTATTTTACTTGGTAAAATACTCTTCAAGTAAAGTCTACCCGGAAACTGATCCCGAGTACACTTCTATGTTACCAAGTTATAAAGGATGGCCGAGCATACTCAGAAAGACAAGATTGATGCAAAGCCTACCCGGAAGACTTGTTTTACACTTAGAATATTTCTGAATATGTAATTTGAATATGTATTATCGGATAGGGTTTCTAGAAGGAATGACAGCTGTCCACAGGTGTCAGGCCTATAAATAGAATAATTTAGGGCACACCTGGGGACACACACACAACAAGGCAGACAGTCACATTTATTAAGAAAGAATATTATGTGTGACGGATGAGACCTTCCTTATCAAGAAACCCTAAAATGATTATCCACTTTGTATGATTCATTTATATAAATGTAAATCTTTTGAGTAAATCTTGTGTGTGTTGATTACCTTTGAATACTGTTTAAGCAACCAAATGTTTGTTATTGATTCCGCCTTTAAAAAACGGTGAACTTTCTAAATATAGCAACCCGTCATTAACTCCCTTGTCAACACATCTATTTGTGTGAGTTATGACATGATTCGAGTAAGATCCAGCTGAAATCGGGGACCTGACATCATATAAACCCACTTATATGAAGAACGCAGCGGATAAATAAGTTTTAAATCTTGTTAATTAGATGAATATAAAACCGATTTTATATGCAGAACCCAAGCCCTGGATCCATATACAAATTTGCATGCTTACCAATATAAACAACCATAGGGTGTTAAGAAAATGAAGGAGACGAAGATATGAATGGCGAGTCTTCAAGATATAAGAACCTCAAGCTTGTATACCCTTCAAGCTTCCAACAAACACCTTGTTTATGCTAGGATTTACACTTGAAAACTTCTCCTTGTTCCTTTTACCCTTAGCCAAAATTAGAGAGTAAGAGGAGATAGATTTTGCTTCTTGTGTGTGTGTGAGAGAAAAAGGTATGCAACCAATGCACCTCTCAAGACCATCAATAGATCCTTATGCATGTCTTGTTATAAAGAAAATAATAAAGTGAGGAGATAGAGGAGGGAAATAATGGGCAACCATATGGAATCCCTCCCACATTTCAAAATCCCACTTGTGTTATTATCATATATTTTTCAAGTAACATGCAAAACCAATATGCATTGCATGTTGTTATTTAACCAGCTTATATAACATTGTACATGCAAAATGCAAAACGCAAAATGCAGTAAGTCTTGCATATTGTTATATAACCAACTTAAATAACATGGTATATGCAGATTGCAAAATACAGTAAGTCTTGAATATTTTTATTTAACCAACTTAAATAAAACGGTATATGCAAAATGCAAAATCTCTCTTAACATAAATTATCCATATAATTTATTTATTTCACAAGTGCAAATATTTAGAAACTCAATTTCCAAATATTCTAAGTGTTGATATTTATTTGTTAGATCATATCTCAAATAAATATTGTAGTGTTTGTCTAGCTTGTTATTGGGTATGACCCAACTTGGATCAGAACGTATTAGCCACATCAACTCTAATATGTGTCTTGGGCAGACCGAGCCCAACAGTAGTGAGATTAATTGATCGAATTACTATGAACACATTGATAGATATACAATACGAGCGATTAATATGATAGAATACAACAAACTCTTGACTATTCTAAACCATTCAAATTCTAATAATATATGGGGCGTGAAGAGCCTACCCTGGAATTGGGCTCTTGGTACTGTTTTATAGCCCACTAAACAAAAAATAAGCTAACAGCCCAATGAGTGGGCCTAGGCCCGGAAGGAAGAAGGCATAATAGGACAGAGGTTCAAGTCAACGAAAAGGTAAGGTCACTATTGGCCTAACGGAGAAAGAACCCAGAAACGCACGCTTCAGAGGATGAGAGCAAGGTCCAGCAGACAATAGAACGTCCCCTGCGACTCCGGTGAGGAAAGGAAGGAACCCTGGATAAAAGATAAACCAAGAGCCCAGCGGATAAAGAGAGTCCTCTTTGATCATATATAAGAAAATGATATGTATGTGTAATAGGCATAATGAACATACTAATCTTACTCACTTTCATAGACCATTGTAATCCTTAATAATATTCATCTTTGTTATCTTAATCACCATTCTTATCTAAACCACTCATAGAACTCTCTCACGATTCAATCAGGTTCCGACATTGGCGTCATCCGTGGGACCTGTTAATTGAAGGTCTCACCAACGGTTTTAGAGAGGACGGCTGATCCTAATTCGGGTGGAATTCCCTTGGCTTTCTGCTCAGGTTCGGACGAAGATAATACCATAGTCACATCAACGTGGAAACGTTACACACCACTCTCTTCACGAGTCAAAAAACAGCGAGGGGCCGGTATTGATTGAAGACGAAACTGGCAAAGGGGAAATACAAGGAGGTGGAGCTAAAATATGAAGAAAATGTACCGAAGAAAGGTGGAAGATTACCCCAGAGTTCATTCGAACCTATAAATATGCATTAAAGGCGTGATTAGAAGAACAGGAGAAAAAAAAAGTTGATGGTGGTAAAGACCATGTTGCCATTCGAAACTCCCAGTCATGAGGGTGAAGAAGAACCCAAGAGCGCCTCTGACAAAGATTCGAGTGTGCTACTGGAGTCTCGTTACTCTTCTCTCTTCAGTTAAGGGGAAGGGGAAGGAAGGAGCCTACCCGAGCACCCTGGATACACCTTACCGACTCTCTAATACGTCGGACGTGTCTAAGTTCACCCGACGGATAGCCGAGGCCACTCTGCCCCCAAGCTTCGATACCCGACCATTGTAGATAAATATGACGGGACTCAAGATCCCGAGGACCATCTGCACGCTTTTTGAGGTTCCAGAATGGTCAGTGGATGGTCCATGCCTGCGTGGTATTTGATGCTCCCTCAAACCTTGACGGGGGGGCGGATCTGGTCTGACAGCCTTGAGCCAGGAAGTATAGAGAGTTATGAAAAGTTAAGGGGAAAGTTCCTGCAAAATTTCAGCCAACAACGGAAAGCTATGAAGAACCCAATGAAATATTACACATCAGAAGAAGAGACGAAGAAAAAGTAGAGAAATTCTTGGATCGATATGTGGCAGAAAGTATGAACATCAAAGGGGTACCTGAGGTCATGAAGATAAGTGGGTTCATAAATGGGGTAAGGTTCTCCCAGCTTAATGAGAAGCTGGGGGAAGATTTCCCCACCACTTTCGACCAGCTTATGAACAGATTTCGGGCCTTTGTAAGGGGAAAGGACACCAGATCCAAGCTGAGAGAATGGGATACTAAGAGGGTGGCTCTAAACTTGGGGAACAACGGGACGACTTGTGGCGGACTGGGTCCAAGTAGGGGGAGGACTTCCTTCGAGAGACCTCGTTTCATGCCATATCGACCCCCGTAAAACTCTGCTCCTCACTACCAACTGCCCTGATTCCCTGCTTATCCGCGTCCCAAGGGGGTCCGGTACAGGCCCCCATACAGTGAAAAGCCCCAGTTGGGGGAGGAGACGTGTTTGCTTACAAAGACGTCCAGCCTATTCAAGCAAGCTTACAAAGCCAACCCTCAGGGATATTAAAATTACCACAAAAGCTATGGGCACACTACTGAAAACTGCGTCCAGTTAAAGAAATTTTTGGAGGCCACTTTGAAATATGGGCAGCTCCCGCTCCCGTCAAGAGAATCTTTTTCAAAGATCATAGAGAAAGATGAGGATAAGTATTTTATGGGCATGATACGGAGAAGGGATGGTGAAGATGTAACAGCTCGGATTTTTCAAATTAATATTTATTAGTCAAAACCCGACCCGCTTTTATATTCGAGAAATTTTGTCAATAAAATATCAAGTTAATTAGTTATTTTAATATTATTGTTTAACTATTTATTTATTTTATATAAAACAACTTTCAAGGTTATACAATTTCCACCCTGATTAATACTTAAACCCTTTTTTATTCCATCTTCATAATAGAGGGACCAAATTTGTAAAATCTGATTATATTATTATTATTATTATTATTATTATTATTATTATTATTATTATTATTATTATTATTATTATTATCCAAACTCTTTAACCCATATCCAAACCCGACCCAATTCGCAACTCGTGACCCGTTTTGTTAACTTGGCCCTTAATTCTCGTCTAATATATGAAATTGATTGTTGTGATCTTAGTTATACAAACTAATCAGCTTGGCGACACCCCTAATATTGGAATGAGATCAAATCATGAATCGTATTTCGTATATTATTAACCGTTTATACTTGTTTGGTGCTATAACACAAATCATCAATTAAAACTCAATTAAACTTGCCTCACAATCACCATTGGATCTCGAATCAACCCCCTCTAAGCAATTATATTGTCCAGGCTGTTTGATGCGTGTTCTTGAGCTTCATTAGCCGGCCCCTGTGCCAATCAATTAACCATCAAATAATCATCGTTAAGGTAATTAGATTTTACAGCAAGTTCGTCTTTAACCTTGGATCAGTAACCCTAACGTTCATCGAACTAACTTTTATCAGATTAAGTGATTGGATTTTCTAGGGTTTCTTATTGTTTCTGGTTCGCGTCTCTGCAGTTAATTGATATCTGGTTTGAGTTATAATCAAATTAACACCCTAGCCCAGGTGGCTAGGGTAGCTTTCGTTAAGGTTTGAACCGGTTCGAACCCCCCAGCCACTGTTTCTTTTAAATTAATTTTCATAAGGTTTATTTGTTATCTCTAATCATTGAATCATGTTTTTGATATAATAATTAGTTAGTTTTGTTTTATAAAAACCGACATATAAACTAGTCCTTTTTACGAACCTTGGATAAATCATATATATATATATAGAAAATGGTTCAAATAAGAATAGGGAGTTTCCTAAGAATGATAAAAACCAATAAATTTTTGACATTTGGCATTACAAATTATGGTGAAAGAACAATTCTAAGAAACTATGTCGATTATAATGAAAAAAAATAATTATAGGAAATTATGTCGGTTATTAGTAATTTTAAATCTCAACCATTGATTTACATGATCCAATGGCTATGATCTATTCCTAGTCTTCCTAGGAAACTACTTATTTTTAGGATAACCCTCCCATATATATATATATATATATATATATATATATATAGCAAGGTTAAAATAAGAAGTAAAACTATCCTAAGAAGTGGCTTTTACCCTTAAAAAAATAAAACACATCGAACTAACAAAATAAAACACACCGAACAAAAAACACACTAACAATATCCATCATCAGATGATTACATCCAACGCCCGATATTACTTCTCACACTTCTTACAAATAAATCACTTCTTATTCTAACCCCACCCTATGTATATTGGGTTGGTATAATTTAAAAACTCCAAAAATGTTAAGAACTGTTAGGAACTCTAAACAACCAAACATTTAATATATATATATATATATGTGTGTGTGTGTGTGTGTGTGTGTGTGTTATTAAAAATTTGTAAAGGTTTTTATGATAAAGATTTAAAAAGGTTTTGTTTATTTAAAATTCATCATTAAAATATATATTAAACCTTATTATTTTACATAATTATTAAGTATATTATAAAAGATTTTAGTTATATATATATATCTTTAAATACTATTAAAGCAATATAAATTGTACACATGACACAATTCTAGGCCCTTTACATAGGATGCTACCTAGATGCCATGTGGAATATTTCCTATTTTATTATTTATAGCTATTAAAATAAATAAATATTAAATATGTGGAGGACGCGGACCCATTTTCCAAATTTTATAACCCATGACCCGTAATAACCCACTTTGTCCACAGAAAACTATACACGGTCCATTTTTCATAATGCACAACCAATTCCACCACTCATTTTTCTCTCTAACCTCCTCACGAAGATACGAACCCTACTTCCGTCACTCATATCCAAAATCGAACGTCTACAGTATTTACCAACAGTTCGATTCCGTTCTACTATGATTGTCTTCACTTCCAAGGTTATTGATGTCTCCAATCGATTCGATTCCGTTCAATTGATCGTTTCTCAGAGGAGATGTTACAAGGTTTTTTTTGGTCAATTAACGATGATTATAACATATCGATTCTCCGTTGAATATATTAAAGGTAATTAACAATCCATTCTTGCACGTAGAGTTAGTTATTTATTATAATATCCGATGAATATATTCTGGCCACTTTGTTATAAGCATATTTTATGTTTTCTGAGATTTTTTGGCCAATTTGTTATTGTTTTGTTTAGTGAATATTAAGAAGTGAATTTCCGTCCAACTTCTTAATTTTTTTCCGTCCACTTTTTTATTGTTTTCTTAGTCCAATTCTTAAATTTTCCGTCCAATTTCTTATTGTTTTGTTTACAAAATATTAAGAAGTGAATTTCCGTCCAATTTCTGATTTTTTTTTCGTCCAATTTGTTATTGTTTTCTTTACTAAATATTAACAAACATAATTTCCGTCCAATTTTTTATTTTTTTCGGCCAATTTTGATTCAGTATTATCAAAAGTCAGAAACTTCGATTTAATAATACAATTGTTTTGAATGTTTAATATTTGTTTGTAAATAATTTGTTTCATATATAATATTGATCTTTAATATTTCATAAATTTACTTATTTTTATTAATATTTACTAAATTATAAATTTACTAAATTTACTATATTATAATATTGATCTTTAAAATACATATTAAAGTATAATATTGATCTTCCAAATATAATTTATTCTAGAATTTTCGAAAAATATAAATGTAAATTAACATAATCCGTTATTAGTTGACCTGTTTACTATAATTTGAAATTAAAATTATATTTAAAGCTTTGACTAAAAAACGATAATTAAGGAAATAATTTATGTTTATATTATTGTTATTATTTGATTCCTAAATTACTCAATGAAATATTATTAAATATTAAGTGATTTTCAAAAAACCTTAAACATGGAAATATTAATTATTAGAATATAATACATTCTAATATTACTTTTTTTATAATCAATCGGTTATTTTTGGACATGGTTATTTGAATATAATTTATTTTTTTAATTTATAATATTCAATGTATAATTATTCTAATAATAGTATTTTTTATAATCAATATGTTATTTTTGGAGATAACTATTTACAATAAACCAGTTTATTATATTCAAACTTATGTTTAGAAAGTTTCTATACATAATACGTTTAACAAAATTAATATTATCTAATCCTACTATGTTTTAATATGTGGTCAAAATTTTGAATTTCAAATAAGAGCAAATTAAATTCTTGATTGTTTTTACAAACTATTTTTGTTAAGCAGTCAATAAATTAGTTTAAAACGGATTTGACATTTTCATAATAACAAATTATATTTCAAAACTTATTAGAGTTAAATACATATTTTTAATGGGTTAGCTCGGGTTTGATTTTCCTTTTAACACACACACATACACACACATATATTTATATATATATACTTATTTAACAATCGATTTTATGATAAAGTTAATATTTCCAAAGTCAACATAAATTTTTTTAATCTTTCCAAAGTTATTTGAAAATTCATATATTGTAAAACGTTTTTAAGTTTTGCAAGTTTAACAAAATATTAATGTCAGTTATTTAAAAGTTTGTTGCAATAATGGTCAAAAATTAAAAAAAATCATAATTTTTTGAAGTTGACTAATTTCAATTTTTTTATATTTTGTAACTATTTTGAAAATATTTTAATACAGGTTGCTTTAAAAGAGTATCAAATTTGTTAGGTATAAAATGACGGCCAAAAAATGTTTTTATTGATTATCTTTTTGTTTTAATGGTTTAAGTTAGAAAGATGTTTTATGTTGTCATTTTACTTTGTTTATTGTTGTATGTTATTTTGTTTTAATAAAAACAACAATTTAATAAAAAAAACTTTATTAATGTTCAAATGTTACTCATTATTAAATATGTTATTATGGTATATTTAATTTGGATGCTATTGTTTTATTATATTTTCAGGTGGTGAAGCAAAATGAGTTTCTTTTGATAGAATGTTTGAAGAAGTTGACGGTGATTTAATATGAAAGAACATGTTTATCTTTTATTGATGTTTTTTGGTTGTTCGATGTAATAAGTTATTGTAACTTTTAATATCTAGACAATGTAAATGGTTAACGTTTTGGTCCGAAAGTTTGAAGAAGTTTTGTGTTCCTTGAATTTGTTGTTTAAATTTATTATGTTTATTGACATGTTTTTCCACCCGTGTGTAACACGGGCTATACCCTAGTGTGTGTGTGTCTGTGTGTGTGTGTGTGTGTATATATATATATTATTTATTATCTATTAATGATCATTTTTACTATTTAACTTAAATGAAATCTTTATTAATAATGAAAATATAAATAAATACCTTAAATGTGTTTTTTTTAGATTAACATAAACAAATTTCGTTATATATCATATCCAAAAATTTTATAAATATTTTAAGAATTTTATTAATTAAAATATACCTTTTAAACTTATAAAATAATAATAAAACTTTGTAATATTAAACTTTCGTAAGAACACACCCGATCATCAAATACCGAACCTCTATCTAATTTTAGCTTCATTATTCCATTCATATTTATTACTCAACTATTGTTATTTAGGATTTCTCGTTGATAACTTCCGAAGAGCGTAACTCTTGTTTACTACCGTTCTTACCGCATTCGTTTATCTCTTGTTTATTGTTAAGGTGAGTATTTCACTCCTCTTATTTTACTTATTTTTAAACCTTTTTGGGTACATGTGCGTATCTTATATATTTAACTATTATCTAGTATTCAAAACCGCAACTGTTAATACTTTTGTGTATATCGGTTTATGCCTAACTTGTTATTTGCTTACTTTATTTGAATGCTATTTTCTTACTTCGGCAACCGATGTCCATTTTCATGGCAACAGTTTAGTCCTTGCTTGGTAACCAATGTCCATTTATATGGATTGGTTGAGCCCTTTCTTTATGGTTTGATTGATTGTTTATGTTATATGGCTTAACTGTTTATTATCACAGGATCAGTTTGCATCTTTCTTTATTTACTATATATTATTATTGTTGTGTCTTAAACTGGTGTTTTACTCACTCAATATGTGTAGTTGACAAATATTCTATTTTATACGCATATACAGGTTATCATAGAAATTTAATGCAGGTAGGTGAAAACTTAGTGAAGAATCTAGTTAGAAGAATATTTTAATCAAGAAATATAAAATTTGTATTGTTGTATTAATTATGTACTTGTTTGTATTTGATTTATTTGATAATTGAATTTAATTAATAGATATTGTCATTTAAATATTGCATGATAGTACCTTGAGAGCTGTGGCAATCAGTTCGCACCACGGCATTTCCGCCATATGTTGGGGTGTGACAGAAGAGGAGGATCAAGGGAGAGTTTCTAATATGGGGAGAGTGGGGTCTTTATCCACGAACATGTCGTGGATGAAGATATCGATGGAATTCCCCGGTCTAGAAGAGGACGAGGCTAGGGAGATGCCTCTCAATATATAGGCGAGCGTGGCGGGGCACCGCATAGCTCGAGTACACGTAGACGGAGGCAGTGGTGTGAAGGTCATGTATGAACACTGCTTAGCTAGACTTCAGAAAGAAATATACAGCAGACTGGAAGAAGATGTGTGCCCCCTGATAGGGTTTTCTGGAGAAGTGGTGGAACCATTGGGTTCCCTCACTCTTCCTCTAACCTTGAGGGATGGTGAAAAAACACGAACAGTTCACCTACGATTCTCGATAGTAAGTGCACCATCTAAATACAACATCATTCTAGGCAGGTCGGGCATGAAGGAACTTCGGGCCATCGCCTCTACAGTCCACGGGTATATGAAATTCCCTACCCCAAAAGGAGTAGCGACTCTCCGATCGTCGGCATAAATAATAGCCAATATGGGGAGAGGAAACTAAGAGAATAAGGGGAAAAAAGAATAGAATAGTGGGTCCTCAATGGGGAACATCCGGAACAAACGGTGAGAATCATGGCCCAGTTGTCAGATAGGGAAAAAGCCGGTTTAAAAGAGGTACTACTCCGTAACACTGATGAATTTGCATGGAAGTATGAGGACATAATCGGAGTCCCTAGAAGCCTAGTATAACACAGTAACAATGAGTTCCATTGGATGGAACCCGTCAAACAAAAGAAAAGAAGCATGGGCCCCAGAAGAGTCAGAGTCAGGAAGTGCTTGAAGAAACCTGTAAACTACTTCAAGCTGGAATCGTGCGGGAAGTGAAGTATCCCCAGTGGATATCAAATCCTGTCATGATAGAAAAATCTGACAACAGTTGGCGCATGTGCGTCAATTTTAAATATCTGAACAAGGCATGCCCCAAGGACTCTTATCCCTGCCCGAAGTGGAAAAGAAGATAAAATGCCTCTCTTAGTTTCCTCTGAGGTGTTTCCTGGACGCATATAAGGGGTACCATCATATTCAAATGGACCCCAAAGATGAAGAGAAAACATCGTTCTATACCAAAGAATGGACCTTCTATTACACCAAGATGCCTTTCGGTCTGAAGAATGCAGGGACAACGTACCAACGTTTCATGGATCGGCTTTTCGACAAGCAAAGGGAAAGAAATGTGGAAATATATTTGGATGATCTAGTCATCAAAAGCACTAATGAAGATAGAATGCTAGAAGCCATCAAGGAAACTTTCCACACGCTGAGGGGGGCAAACATGAAACTCAACCCCGGTAAGTGTTCGTTTGGGGTCGAAGAGGGAAAGTTCTTGGGAGTACTGGTAACCAAGGAAGGAATCAATGCTAACCCCGAAAAAGTGGAGGCCCTGCTTTAGATGGATCCTCCAAGGAATATTAAAGAGGTGTAGAGGCTGAATGGGAGATTGGTGGCCCTTAATCGCTTCCTCTCGAAGATTGCGGAAAGAACCCTCCCATTTATGGTCGTTCTGAGAAGGAGTGTAAAGAAGAATAAGTTTTGCTGGGATACGGAAGCTGATAAAGAGTTCCTAGAATATAAGGCTCGCTCGTGTGAGCTTCCCACAATCCTGGCCCCATAACCGGGAGAGGTGTTGATTCTCTATCTGTCTCACCCGGACCGAACCATCAATTCAGTTCTCATGTTTGAAAGGGGGAAGCCCAAATACCCATATACTTCGTTAGTCGCACCTTCAAGGGTCCAGATGAAAGGTACTCCCCCATCGAGAAACTTGTGTTATCCCTCATTCACACGGCCATAAAGCAAAGGTGGTATTTCCAAGCCCATGTGATACGTGTTTTAACCAATAGACCCCTCCAACAAGTTCTTATGAAACCGGAGGTCTCGAGAAGATTGGCCAGGTGGGAAATAGAATTCGGAGATCACGCCATGGAGTATAAACCCTGATCCGCAATTAAGGGGCAAGTCTTAGCTGATTTCATCACCGAGACTACTTCCTTAGAAAGTGATGAGCCTCTGATTCAAGAAGAGCCCATTGGAGACACCAGTGTCGAAGTGCGGGACAGTCCTAAAGAGCTCCTCTGGAACCTTTACACTGATGGGGCCTCAAATGAAGATGGAAGCAGGGAGGGGCTCATTCTCGTTAGTCCTGAGTATATTGAATTAACATATGCGGTACGATTTGACTTATCAAGTACTAACAATGACGCCGAATATGAAGCCCTGTTGGTGGGTTTGAGGATGGCACAGAAAATCAAAGCCCGACGAATCAGAGCCCATATGGACTCATTACTAGTGGCCAACCAGGTGAAGGGGGACTAGGGGGCGAAAGATCCCAAAATGATAGAGTATTTGAAGAAAGTGCAAGAGTTGTTACAAGGTTTTGAAGAATCCGAGGTTGTACACATCTCTCGGAGACTCAACAAAAAAGCTGATGCTCTAAGAAAATTGGCATTTGTGGCTTCTGATCATTTTCCCAAGGATGTCAAGGTAGAGACCATCAAACAACCGTCAATAATGGAGGTTATGGTGGCCAACATTGAGGCGCTTGGGGAAACCTGGATGACCCCTATCCTTCTGTACCTCTAAGGGGAATTGTGCCTGAGGATAGACAAGAAGCCCATAGACTCAGAATTTGAGCCCCTCAATAGGAAATAATTGAAGGGACTTTATACAGAAGGTCATACTTGGGACCTTCATTCAAGTGCATAAACTCCACGGAAGCTGAGTACGTCATCCGAGAGATACATGAGGGGATATGCGGGATGCACATGGGGGAAAAGATGGTGGCGGCTCGAGC
The DNA here is from genome assembly GCF_021521415.1 of Bidens hawaiensis. NCBI lineage: Eukaryota > Viridiplantae > Streptophyta > Magnoliopsida > Asterales > Asteraceae > Bidens > Bidens hawaiensis. The sequence continues at coordinate 59,026 of NW_027497793.1, read as the reverse complement.
TATGAGGGTTGGGTACTACTGGCCAGCCATGTTCCTAGGTGCGATAGTTGTCAAATCTACGCCCCCATCACCCCTCAACCGTATCTCAATCTTATCCCTGTCAATTCATCATGGTCGTTCCAAAAGTGGGGTATTGATATAGTTGGTTCCTGCCCTGAAGGGTCGGGAAAGGCCAAGTTCTTAGTGGTAGCTATCAATTATTTTGCATAATGGGTGGAGGCCAAACCCCTAGCTACCATCACGGGGCAACAGGTAAAAAGGTTCGTTTGGGAGAACATCGTGTGTCGTTTTGGGCTCCCTCACTCTAACGTCAGCAACAATGGGAAACAGTTCGCAGGGGGGGCTCTTCCGGGAATGGTGTCATCAATTAAAAAATCAAGCCGATCTTCACGTCCGTTGCTCATCCCCAGGCCAACGGACAAGTGGAAAATGCAAATCGAAGCATCGTGGAGGGGATAAATAACAGGTTGGGTCGACAGAAAAAGTCATGGGTAGATGAGTTTCCCCACGTTGTATACGCTCACCAGAAGATGCCTAAGGTCATCCATGGAGAAACCCATTTCAGTCTGACCTACGGGACTGAAGCCATGATACCCGTTAAGATCGGATTGCTGACTAACCGAACTCAAATGACAGAGCAAGAAAAGGAGATAGATCTCAGGCTGAATTTGAACTGGCCAAAGAAAGAAGGGAAATTGAGGCCCAGAGAGAAGTCGAATACAATACGAAGATGGATAAGTACAACTACTCATGGGTGATGGAAATTAAGTTCAAGGTGGGAGACTTGGTTCTGAGGGAGAGCGAGGCAAGTAGACATGAGGATCAAGGGAAGGTGGGGTCCAGATAGGAGGGACCCTACCAAGTCGTTTGGGTCGGAGAAAAAGGTTCATACAAATTGGCAAATCACTCAGGAGAAAAAGTCCCGAGGACTTGGAACTCCATGCAGTTGAGAAAATATTACGCTTGAACCCCTCATGGGGAGAGAAAAGAAGCGCGTTGAGCCAAAAATACAACATTTTGTGATATCCTAAGGGCAACGACCTAGATCCTGTTGTAGCTCCTGCTGTAGCTCTTGAACATGACCTAGATCATGTTGTAGCTACTCATACCCTTGACGGAGTTCCTTGATAAGCTGCTTCTGCTGAGTTCGAGCCAAACCAGCCTCCCTCTTGAAATCTTCATGTTTCGCATGTTCTTGTTTGTTGAAGGGTAGTCTCTAGCTGAGAACACTATTCACGCCAAGGAGAAGAGTCACAAGCCAAATACATAATAAGTCATCATGTAAAGGGACAAGGAAGAACACTAACCTCATGAAGGTTGTCCTAAACCACTCGATAAGTGGCATACTTGGTTTCCAGCTCAACCACACGACCTTGTGCAGCAGAAAGATCGACTGTTAGCTGCACAATCTAACTCTTGGAGATTTATAAATCGACCTCCAGACAAGACACCTCCGAGTTCTTTTCTTCAGCAAGAACAACCTTCTGCCTCAACTCTTGATTTTTTTGCTTGTCCTTCTTAGCCGAACACTTCAAACCAGCAATCTCCTCTTGATTTTGGTGCAGGATGCGATCAGCATCGATCACGGCCTGGCGAGTGGCCGCCCCCAAAGCTAAAGCACGATAAAGATAAGTTCCAAACTCGCTCACCAGAGAATTAGCCGACAGCGATTGGATGTGATCATAATCCGCTGGGGGAATAACTTCGGTCAGAAAATCATGGACTAGTTGGGGAGTGTTGACAGAAGCTCCCACAGCCAATTTCCATTTGGCAATAAATATATCACCCATCGAAGACCCATTCGAGTCCGGAATGGGAGGATCACTCGGTGGTGGGTTGGGAACTTGAGGTTGTTTTCCTTTAAGGTCAGCTTGGACATCTTTAGAGAAACCAGCATCTTGATGCCCCCAACAGGTGTAATAACTGGGAAGGCGAAGTCCAAGTCCAAATCCACGACCTCATGAAAATACTGAGGAGGAGGCAATGAGGATGATGTTTTGCCAAGGTAGGGACGCTTCGAACTCCGCAGCCTACTCTTCATAAAAGCATCTAAGATGTCTAAAAGTGGATTTTTTCGTTTGGGAATATCTTCAAAATGAGCCCTGGTAACAGAAGTAGGGGCGGATGGGTCCAAAGAAGCTGAACTAGCCAAGGCACTCATCTCAGAGCTGGTCATCGGAGACACAGGTAGTTTAACAAATTATGTTGTTTTCAACGAACCTTGTTGAAGGATTTCCATTAAGCTCATCTCTGCAAAAAAATAATTTGAAGCATCAATAACAAGGGACACACAAAAAAAATAAAAATAAGAAAGCATAGAATAACAAATGACATTTGCCACCCTCGAGCATAGCTGGGCGAATTGACGGATCAGGCCATATTTGGCTCAACCCAGCCATATACAACAAGGGCTCGGGGTAAGTCATGGCTTCTGTTTTATTATCAACAAGCAGCTTGTACAAACCATATTGGCTCATGGGTGGACCTGGCGCAAAATCATTAATGGTAGAGGATAAAAGACAAAGGCGATGAAAGCCAGGGGCAAAATTAAGGGAAACAAAGAAAAAGTTGTTTTTCCACTCTCGTGGGCAAAAACCGGTGGGCATTTTCGAGTAACATGAAGGGTACTTCTCTACTGAACGAAGTTTAAGGTAAACCAGTCACCATCGGACTATAAATGATAAAACCGCCAGAACAATGGTACTGTAGCAAAACCACCCAATGCTCGACAAGCAACTTCAAAGTGTGTTACCCGTAGAAAACCAAGCGAATGAACTTGAGAAAACCCTAATAGATGGTACTTCAACAAGGCCATCTGAAAGTCGGTAAGCGGGTATCGGATATTGACACATTCAAGGTTCTTAGTATATAAAACTATGAGGTTCAGGCGGCTGATCGCCGTCTCACCAGGTCCAGGCAGTGTAGAAGATAGAGATAGAGGAATACGGTATTTTGAGCACAAAGAAAGCATCTTCTCTTGAGTAAGCGCAGAGGTTATGGTGGATAACCTTCACGACTCATGATTAAGAAAGAAAATAAGATACGATCAACACTAACCTGGAAGAAAAACACAACGAAAGGATGTCCGGAAAGGAGGCGGATGGTCACCGAAAAAATAGAATGAGGGAAGAGAGAAAGGTAACGGGTGAGAAATAACTGTGATGAGACGAGAAGCAATGATTATAATGATGATGTGGGAAAGCGTGTAACTTCAATATACACAACAAGTTTTAGCGCCCAGATTGTGGGCCGTCACTGGGCCTAAAGAGAAATCAAAGAGATATGGACACAAGTTGGGCCGGCTTATGGAGAGAAAGATGTTTAACCAGGTTGGGCCGAAGAAGGTGTGTAGTAATAAGGAAGATCCCTAGACGGTAAAGGGGAAACTTGGGAATGAATGAATTGAGTCTATTATCCTTATCATAAATAACAAGGATAATAGACTGGGGGACTTGAAGAGCCTACCCGGGAATTGGGCTCTCGGAACTGGGTTATGGCACACTATCCAACAAATAAACTACCAGCCCAATGAGTGGGCCTAGGCCCAGAAAGAAGAAGGCATAATAGGATAGAGGTTTAAGTCAACGAAAAGGTAAGGTCACTATTGGCCTGACGGAAGAAAGGACCCAGACACGCACGCTTCAGAGGATGAGAGCAAGGTCCAGCGGATAATAGAACGTCTCCTGCGACTCCGGCGAGGAAAGGAAGGACCACTGGATAAAAGATAAACCAAGAACCCAGCGGATAAAGAGAGTCCCCTTGGACCATATATAAGAAAATGATACGTATGTGTAGTAGGCAGAATAAACATACTAATCTTACTTACATGAGAAACTCGCGGAAAGAGTATCCTCCACGTGATGGTGCAGATCCATCGCGGAGGAAATACTTGGAAAAATGTGAGATCATAAGAACAGAGGAAGTTCCACCATGGGCAGACGCATGGCTAAGAGCCACTAGTCAATAATCCGGGCAATAGTACGAGTGCATGATGGACCAATGAGAATAGGCCAACACAGTACTTGCCCAAGAAGAAAGGATATAATACGCCAGACTGTCCTACCAATCAGGAATGAGTATCGTGCTCAGCCATGAGAATAGAAGGTTCCATTGAGTGGGACAGCTAGCCAAAACTCTTCTCCCTCCCTTCGGCTATAAATACATAATGAGGTTCAACGGTAAAAGGATTTCACTCTCTCTCAACTCTCAGTATACATATCCATTACTTACCATACTCATTCTCACACTGGAGGGTGGTTACGAGAAGACCCCATATTCCCTTTCTCGTAACAAGCTCACAGTGTTCAATTTTGCAGGTCATCACTGTTGGAACTCGCAACCATTTGTAGTAATATCATCTATTAATTATTAAGCTGAACCTGTCAAAGGTCGGTTTAGATATTAATCCATCCTTGGGTGAGATATTAGGTTATGTCTAGTAAGATTTAACTTAGTGTTTCTTCATTCTTCAAACTTTTCTTCTTAGTTGTCTTCGCCTTCGTCTTCTTCACTCGATAGCCCGGAAGATAGCCCTTCTTCCACCTCTTCATCATGAATTGGACGTTCAAGTGGTATTTCATCTTCAAAGTTTGTCTCGTCTTGTATACGATCCACTGCGTCCATATGATCTTTTAGGCAAATGCACATCTCTAACGACTCATGAGTGAGTTTTGTTCTTCGCATCGATAATATCCTTCCACTAAGAGAAAAACCCGATTTTGAAGCTATCGTTGAAGCTTGGATGCTTAGCAAGTCACGAGCCATGGCGGAAAGAATAGGAAATTCGTTTTGCTTTCCTTTCCACCAAGCCAAAACATCAATGTTGTGAATCTCTTCGACTGATGCACCTTCAACATAGTTTGCTCTACTATATCGACCAAGTTCACTTGTTGGCATGTTTTCCCTTTGTCGCTTAGTCGTCAACTCTCGAACAACATTCATTATATTTATAAGTTTGTTTTTACATGGCCTACTTGTTGTTTGTCTCACAAAAGTCGACTTTGAGCTTGGACTAAAAACTTGGAAATAATGATCATAAATTTCTTGAAGGGATTTGTTGAAAGAATCCTTCACTTTCGTCAACAACATCGGATCGATCTCATGCATACTCATGTTGTCAACTATTTCCTCGATCAATGCCTCAACCCCGTCCACATTCAAATATGGGTTTAAAGCGGCAGAACAAGTAAACATCGGTGGTATGTCTTCAAAATATTTTTTGAACTTATCCTTCATTGGTTCAACAATACTATTGAAAATATCATTCTTTTTTTCAAACTCTTTAAAATTCAAAGATATGTAGTATAATTCTTGTGACACCCAACAACTAGTATGATAATAAACCCTGACAAGTTAGTGGTTGCGGTTTTGAAAACATCAAGAAACTCCAAGAAATAACCGATATTTACCCAAGCACTGTCAGAAAACGTATCGGCTTCGCACCGATCCACAAGGTTTTTATGAAATGCTTGTAATGTTTCTTGTTGGGCAAAAGCACAAGAGAGCATATGACAAATTGAGTTCCAACGGGTTGGAACATCCCAATTCTGCTCCAAATATTTTATTTCCACATATATGCAATAATTTTTGTATTCAAGATGTCTTATTTTACCACTTTTAAAAACAACTTGTAACATATATCTAAAGCATTTCAAATCGGCGTACATACTTTCATTGGCGAGACTGTCTTGAACAACGAAATTGATTATATGGGCAACATAGCGAGCATGAAAAAACTTTCTGTAACAATGTGGTGTATATTTTATGTAAAATTTTTCAACCGCCTTTGTATTGTTTGTTGTTTTATCAAACGACATTCCCACAATTTTAGACAATGACATCTAATGGTAGGATTCCGGTAACCCATGTAGTGTCGACCAAACATCACTAGTTAAATTCACACCCGTTTGTATAGTTCAAAAAACTCAATTAAATCTTTTTTTGAACATTCCCATAATTTTAGACAATGACATCTAATGGTGGTACGAATTACATGGGTGTAGCGAGGTTGAAGAGTCTCTCGAATCCTGGTCGTCAAACGAGGGTTGTCAAAGTGGTTAAACGGCAAACCTTCTTGAATCACGAACTTCGCCATTCTTTCATGAACTTTTTTCATGTTGTAATGAAATATTGTACCATCTCGACCCGATTCGAGTTGGTCCGATGTGGGAACTTTTTTCAACGCCTTGCAAAATTTCTTTTCGATGTGTTTTTTTAAAGTTGAGTTCGAATCATGCTTTAAGAAAGTGCCACAAAATTTGCAACAAGCCTTAAGGTCTTCATTGATCAACTCAACCAAGTCTCGGTTCTGATATACGTCTTCGTTGCAGTTATGTTGGATGACCCATACAACTTCGGGGTCATCTTCAACACGAACCGGGTCAATAAAACGAATGTAGAAGCCGCCTTCTTTTTATGCTTGCCATAACAAGTGGTGGTGGTGATGGAAGTGAAAAAAATAATTGGAGGTGTAGGTAAGTCGAGATTGTAAAACGAGTGTAAACCGAGAAGTTTCTTTTGGTTTTTTTGACTTGGGTGGTAAAGCAATTGATCCAAAACCATGTTATATAGTTTTAGGACCTCAAAAACCGGTTCTAAGGGTCCTAAAACGACAATATTACCGTTGGTTACAACGGCTATTTTTTTTATTCTACAGCTCATTTAATGCTAAAACCCGGTGGAACCGGTTATCCGGGTACGAACCGAAACCGGGTTGGAACCAGAACCGGGTAGGAACCGATTTCTGAAAGAAAAGTGAGAACCAGGTAGGGTTTTCCGAGTATAAAATAACTCAAACAAGGTATTGGGTACACCGGGTACGAATTGGAACCGGTTTCGGGTCAGGTACAGAACTGGTTTTTTTGTGCACCTCTAAGCTCCGTTACGCTCCAAACACCTACATATAAAACCATACTCAAAAGTAAACTGTTTTCATAAGATTTAATAAATAAAAACAAATAGTTAAACGCGTTAAAACACGAACACAAACCCTCATATCATATGGTAGCACTCAAATTGTCATAACATATTGTAAGAACCGTAGCTATATGAAACTGAGCTCGGCTTGAAGAGATCGAAGCCATTAGATCTCAGTCGTTGTGGAAGTTTATGCTCGCAACTTTACTAGGGTGCTTGGGATTGGAACCAAGATAAACCACATAATTACATGTACTTTGATAGTTATCTTTGCCATCAGCTCAATGATAAATCATCACGTGGACGAATAATGAATTAATATTGTTCACATTTTGCAACGTTATTGTTGGAACCCTGATTGAATCGTGAATGATTATGTGAGGGTTCGTGTGTTGTTCTGGAGAAGAATGGGTGGTGTGTGTGCTTGAGTGTTATGTGTGTGCATGTATGAGGTTCCCCTGAGTTAATTTCAGTGAGATTCCCTGAAAAAGATGGAGTAAAAGAGAGTTCCATTATTTTTTGTCCCCCTTTTACAAAGAGAAAATGTACATATATAATGGTCTAGGGGAATCTCCCTTCTAGACCGTTACTCCTTGAGTTCTCTCTATTGACCGTTGGTCCCTCTGACCCAGGCAGGGGACCGGCTATTATCCACTTGACACTCTTTTCCCTCCAAGGCTGGACACTCTTTTCCCTCCAAGACTGGACACTCTTTTCCCACCAATATCCTGTCAAACTCATCTCTATGATACTCATATCAACAAGGACAGATCGATAGTTGACCTTGGACCTTGTCTGAAGTACTTGGGTTGCTGTTGGGTTGGGCTGGACTTCTTGGGCTCTGCTTGGGCTCAGTTCGACCTAGTCTCTTCAAGTCCCCCAGTCTATTATTGTTGTTATTTATGACAATGGTAATAGACTTGTTTCAAGTCCGCCTTCCTTCTCCTTTTTTTTCTTTTTGTTGGGTCCCGTGGGCTTTCCTTACTGGTCTTATGTTAAACTCTTCATCCATCTGGGCCGCCTCAGAAGCCCAAACCCGAGGTAGGCTCTTCAAGTCTCCCCGGTCTGTTGTGCCCATTATTTATGACAAGTATGATGGACTTACAACAAGTCTCTATTCTACCTTTGTTGTAACCTCTTGCGTGATCCACCCTAAACTTCAATTGGATGTTGATTCTTGACCTAGGAGCTTTCTTTCGGAACAATTGCTCTCTTTGACTTTGCCTCGTCTATTCCAACAACATGGCCTGGGACATGTGTTGTTCTGACCATTTCTTTTAGGTTGATACTACCAACTTGTTTAGATCAATTGAATAAGACCTTGACCCCCTAGAATTTTTGATTTTGTTTAGTTACTTTGAGAGGTCTTTTAAATACTCTCTTTTGGGCTCTCTTACTTTAGCCATACTTAACCTGGGCCCTTGTTTGCCACTGGGCCTATTTCTCTTATTATTCGGAGAACCCGTTTCTAATGTAACCTCTTCAGCCCATTACTAGCCCACGCCTGAGCCGACGACATTTTGAAAAAGCCTCTCATACTCCCCTCAATATGTCATGATACCTTTCGGACCGTCTGCCTTTCTCTTAGCTGTTAGCTCCCTTTTCCCACATTCAGATTTACATTTCACGTCTCCTTATCTGTCTAGTAGGGTGTTTGGTTAGAGTAGCTAGTACTCTCCATGCATCTTAGTTTCTCCTGGGCTTTCTTGACTTGGTCCCAATCATGGGACGGAGACCCATTTTCATAGGAAGCTTTACAAGTCCCCCTAGTCCTTATTTTTTTATGATAAGGACAAAAGACTAATGTAGTTCCAGCTCACCTTTCTCATAACATACAGGATAGGTTCCTCCCTTCGAGACTCATTCATTGGGCTAGTTTAGGAAGAGATCTTTTTTTGGTACATGGCTGAGGTAGATGATATTTAGTTTCCATGAGCCTGACCTAGTTCTCTTGGTAGTTTAAATCTACCATGAAATAAATACACAGCCCCTCTTCTATATAATAAAGGGTGAGTAAACCATAAACACCATGGGTTGATTCCATTTTGACTCTTCATATTTGGACCTAGTAAGGTTGAGATGGCGGAGTCATGGGGTGAAATAAAGACCAAGCATTATGCGCTCGTCTCCACACAATGGGCCCAGTTCTGTAATTATCTCTTCAAGTCCCCCAGTCCCTTATGCTAATTATTTATGCTTGGGATAAGGGACTTCGGACCCGAGTTTCTTTAACATAACCAAGAAAAGGTTAAGTTTTCTCTCTTGGGTAGTATGTAATCTCTTTCTTCTTGTTGAGCAACCCTCCCAAAGTTGTTAGCGGCCCATTAACAGACTCTAATAATGATCTTGCTATTCTTGATTTACTAGTAGTGGACATAGAACGAAGACACAAACAATTTTCAATGTGATAATATATGATGAAAATGTATCAAACCACCGACAATAATCATGATGATTTGAATTATTTCTATATATTTCTCCTCTTGCTCCCGGATGTATCATGATGTTTTCAATCTGTATGCTGATGGATTATAAGGTTTCCAACCTGTGAGGTGGATGTAGTAGGTTAGCTATCAATTTGTAGTCGGGCTTTCCTTTCACTCGTTGTGAAGAAGATCCAATTGTCTTTCCCCCTTAGGGGGATGTATATGTATGGTGTCTCATTTAATGGGAAATATATAAGTTGTGAGCCTCATACAAGGGGCCATGTCCCACTTGGGGGTAATACAAGTTCTAAGAGTCTTAGAAGGGGCTATTTTTCCCTGGGGAATTATGATTATTGAGCCGCATGGATGGGGCCATTTTTACGGGGGTAATTATAAGTATTGAACCTAATGGATTAGGTAAATTTTGTATATGGATCAAGCCCCTCAGTCGGGCCTTTCCTTTCACACTTGTGAAGGAGCATTGATGTCACTTTCCCATTAACGGGAAATTATATGTGATGTGCCTCTTAAAGAGGGCTTTATCCCATCTAGGGGAATTATAAGTACGGTGCCTCTTTTAGAGGGCTTTATCCCATCTAGGGGAATTATAAGTACGGTGCCTCTTTTAGAGGGCTTTATCCCATCTGGGGAATTATAAGAATGGTGCCTCCTTTGGAGGGTTTTATCCCGTCTGGGGTAATTATAAGTATGATGCCTCTTTTAGAGGGCTTTATCCCATCTGGGGAATTATAAGTATGGTGCCTTCTTTAGAGGGCTTTATCCCATCTGAAGAATGATAAGTATGGTGCCTTCTTTAGAGGGCTTTATCCCATCTGGGGAATTATAAGTATGGTGCCTCCTTTAGAGGGTTTTATCCTATCTGGGGGAATTATAAGTACGCTCGACCCATTATATTTGTTAATCATAAATATAAAAAGCATGATTAGGTTTAATGCCTATTAGAAGTCTTACACATGAAGATGATGGAAGGGGCTACTGGTTGGGGCCCATTCCCTTCTTGTAAAAGATAATAGGGATATGAAAGTTTCTTCTCCATGGAAAATTTTTAGAATGTGAAGTGTTACCACATGAGGCTTCTTTCCTTTCATAGCGACTTTGTCACTCTTTAGAAGGGAACTCTTCTTCTCACTCATTAGAAGGGAATTATTTTTCCTTGGAAGTCTCTCTAAAATGGTGATCTCTTTATGAGATACGTCTTCATGCATAGAAGCTGATGAACGGGTCCCTCTTGTTGTATTAAAGAAACTTCAATGACAAAGACCCACGGCATAATGACAAAATGTCAAATTAGTCCCCCAGCTCCATGTTGGTGTAGGGGGGAGGGTTCCTTCTGAATGGAATTGACCTTTCACATATGTCGTCCCCTTCAAACATTCCATCCCTTAGAGGGGGATTATTCTCCTTTAAATAAAATTCTTGTAATGCAAAAAGCTGTCGTATAATGCTCTTTTTCCTCACATGAGGGGTTTCTCGAATACATCGTCCAATGGAAGGGGACTAATTTTCATTAGAGGAAAATCTTGCCATTTGAGAGATGTCGTAGAAGGTTCTCCTTCCACATTGGGAAAAACTTTTCAAATCCTTCATTAACTGGAAAGTGATTACTCTTCTTAAGAAGAAAATCTGGAAGAGGTTGCTTTCCTTTGCAGGGAACCCTTGCCCAAATGATACTTTCTTTTCTGGAGGAAATTTTTAAATACCTCCTCCCTTGAAAAGGAAGTCTTCTTCTTTGAAAAAGATTCTTGTAATATGGCAAGGGGCTTCAGTAGGGATTGTATGGGAGGAGTGTTTGTAATGAAGGGATTGTTTTGGGAGGAGCCTCATTATATATGGATTGTCTTGAAAGGAGGTTTCCCCCTTGGAAGGAAACTCTGTTATGACTTGCTTTCTTGGAAGGGGCTTTGGTAAGAAGGATTGTTTGGTAAGGGACTTTGTCTAAGGGAATTATATTACACGGGGGTCAGGTCTGAATCACAAGATGGGCTTTCATATTAAAGTAAATGTCCCAAGACACCCCCTGGCAAGGGGTTTGGGGGGTTTTGTTCTCAATCACAAAAAGGGCCTTCATATTGGAGTAAATGTCCCAGGACATCCCTGGCAAAGTGCTCGGGGGCTTTGTTCTGGGGTTCAGTAAGGGGCTTTATCTTGGGAAGATGGTCTAGTGAGAAACCCTTTTCTGGAGGAATTATTCGATAAATTAGTTTGTTGTGGGGAGTACGGGACCTTCTGAAAAAGTGGTTTAGTAAGGGACCTATTTCTAAAGGAATTATATGGTAAGGGGGTTTCATTGTGAAAGACCTCGTTCTGGAAAGGTTGTTTTGGGGCTTGTTTAGATTTGGGAGATTTGTTATGAATGAGTTGTTTTGTACGTGATTTCAATCTGAAGGGTCTTCATATTGAAGTAACAATCCAGTACACCTCTGGGAGGAGCTCATTTTCCAAACTTTTATAGTGTATAAAGTACAAGTAATGTTTACATAATGCATAAATTGAGTAAATGTTTACCCAAAAGACGAATCAACTCTTAAAAAGAAATTACTGTTATCTCCTGTCACTTTTTAAAAGTGGTTTCCTATCAACCCACTTTTTTTTTATATATATACAGTAGGTGGGATACAGTGCACCTATTTATGAAACTTTGAGTTTATTTTATGTTTTTTATTTATAACAAAACACTGTGATACCCGATCCTTTAGATTTTAAGTATTATTGATAATCTAAAAGAAAATTTGGTTTTTTTTATTACTAAGGTCAAACCCTTTGACCCTATATTCACCTAGATATTGGTCTTCCTCATTCTTTGGTATAAGAACATAAAACATAGTTAAATAGATAAATGGTTAATGATACCTTTTATGTGTTTATCCATATTTGGTCGTTGACCCTTTTGACCCCCCTTTCTATCCCGAAAACTTAACTACAAAAAACCGACTACGACTCACCAAGATATGCCTACGAGCATTTATGAAACCTTCATCCCGTCTTTAGAGTTCAAACATAAGCCTCACACATTCAAATTCGCCTCATTAAACCGATTCACGGGACTCCGACAAGGCAACAGGTCCAGCAACCCTTGTTTCATCAAAGCATGTTTATTAATTACAACCAGGTTGGATTATATCAGCCGTTATTAGCTCCGGCAGCCGGCGACGTCTACATCATATTCAAAAGTCCGGCGGCGAAAGCATAGTTGAACCCAACAAAAGAAGATGGGTATGTGTCTTGTCGGTTGAAGGCAATCATCATGTCCGACTTTTCAAGGCACGCCGGGTAATTTTCAAGACTCGTCCACGGAAAAAGGTTCCGGCAACGGAAAAGTGCCGGCCACGGAAAAAGGTTCCGACGACTGAAAAACGTCGGAGACAACTTGAACTAGGTTGGTACTTGTTTACCGAAACAATGGACGAACAACGCCGATGACCTTTTTCCGGCTAGACAACGATAACAACGGTGCATTTGGTGGCGGACGTAGCCTGAGCCGGAAGGAAACGGTAGAGACATTCCCTTCAGGCTTTGATCATCCATTCTTCCAAGATTTTAGTGAGACCTTCAATCAAGAGGGTCCCACGGATGGCGCCAATGTTGGAACCCTGATTGAATCGTGAATGATTATGTGAGGGTTCGTGTGTTGTTCTGGAGAAGAATGGGTGGTGTGTGTGCTTGAGTGTTATGTGTGTGCATGTATGATGTTCCCCTGAGTTAATTTCAGTGAGATTCCCTGAACAAGATAGAGTAAAAGAGAGTTCCATTATTTTTTGTCCCTCTTTTACAAAGAGAAAATGTACATATATAATGGTCTAGGGGAATCTCCCTTCTAGACCGTTACTCCTTGAGTTCTCTCTATTGATCGCTGGTCCCTATGACCCAGGCAGGGGACTGGCTATTATTCACTGGACACTCTTTTCTCTCCAAGGCTGCACACTATTTTGCCCTCCAAGACTGGACACTCTTTTCCTTTCAAGATCCGGTCAACCTCATCTCTATGATACTCATATCAACAAGGACAAATTGATAGTTGTCTGAAGTACTTGGGCTGCTGTTGGGTTGGGCTGGACTTCTTGGGCTCTGCTTGGGCTCAGTTCGACCTAGTCTCTTCAGTTAATATATAGAATGTCCAGACTCTGGACCTTAGAAAGTTTACAATGAACATTCAAAGCTCCATCAAATCGAGCCCGAGCTTTCACCTATCTGAGCTTGGGCTCGGCTCATTTACAGTCCTACACAGATTTGAGTTTAGTCATGCTCAAAACAGGTTCTACACATTATCTAACAGCTATTATAACTTAACTTGAATTCGTGTTAATCCAGAATAACACTTAAAATGAGTTAGTAACACAAATATCACCTAATAATCACTAATCTCAATGAACGTGATAGTTTCATTAGTAAAAATCATGTTTTCTTCTAACCTGGCAGTCAACATACAGCTTCTATTTTGTAATTAGATTTTTATGTCATTCTTAAAAAGACAATAAAACAAGCTTGTAAAGCAAATCCTGCTTCAGTTGTCAAAACAAAAAACAGAACAGTTTACATATAACCGAATAAACATGTATAGTTCTACAGTGCAATGAAGAAAAGTCAAAACATAAACTACTTAGCTACATGTAACCTGTCATCTAATGATCAAGACATCAAGTACCATTAGAGGTGACAAATGGGATGGGTTGGGTCGAACGAGTTATGGGTTGAAATGAGTCATGGGTCAAAACAAGTATGGGTCATAATGAGTTTGGGTTAAAACGGATCAATTAAAAACAGGGTTGTTTTGGTTTGGGTCGAAATAGGTTAGAGTCGAACCGGGTTTTAAGTTTTTTTTTTTTTTTTTGTGAACGAGAATAACGGCGGAAACATTTTAGTTTTTTTAAATTTTTCGTTTTTTATTTATATTTTAAGTTATGATTTTTTTTATTAATTTTGTTGATATTTTTTTGAAGGGTTTTCTATTAAGATTTAAAACCCTCAAAAAAATATTCAAAAATGATAATAAAAAATTATAACTCAAAATATAAATCATAAACAAAAAAAATAAAAATACTAAAATATTTCCTACGTTGTCCTCGTTTCATAAAAATAAAAAAATAATAATAAAAAAAACACCACCTAGAATCGAACCGAAACCAAAAGAATCAACGGAAATGAAACGAAGAAACAAAAAGCCAAAACCGGACGACATCAATCGAAAAAATCAATCAAAATGAAACTATAAGAATTCAAACCGAACAAAAAAAACTGAAAAAACGAACAAAAACGAGTCCGAAATCGACCAGAAAGAAACAAAAGAAACCAAAACCCAACACGTCACGGGTGAAAACTCTTGTTGGCTTGAAACCTGAACCGAACCCGTTCCAATCTGAAACCCGTTTCGTGCCGAAACCTGTCTTGTACGAAAACCCGTTCTGATCTGAAACCTATCACATTTCCTTAGGACACTAACCCACATCGACCCATTTCTTTGAACTTGTCGACCCATTTTGATTCAAAAATAAAAGGATGAAATTTCAAATGACTCGTACCATTTAGTTAAAACATTTTACCCAAACCAACTCATTTAATTTTTAAAATAACTCAAATTGACTCATTTGAAAGGGTTTGGGTCAAGATTGCCACCCCTAAGTACCATAATTGACAAACCAAAGCTCAATATAAAAAGGATTAGAAATGAATATGAACCTTGTTATATTACTACATAGAACCAGTTTTAAAAAAATGAAAAAAAGTGTACAGTAACTCAGTATTTGATAACAGAATGGCGTAACCACAGATCATACATGACCATATGAAAAGCGTCGTATGGAATAGGAGGCGTGTTCCATTGGAAGTGCTTCTGAATCTGCAACAAAAAAAAGATTATGTTTTATCATTTATTAACATCTGTTTATAAGCAAAACTAGAGTTATATTTATATGTATATGACATGAAAGAACTCAAGAACAAAAAGAGATTGTTACCTTCACTAAATTGTTGTGGAGTGTGACAAATTGTTCGTTTGATATATCCTTGAGGATTTGCTTTAAATCATACACGTCTTTCTCCTTGAGTATGACCGAAAACTTACTCCAATCAAGAATGTCATTGAATGGCAGATCATAGTAATTAGACAGGATTACTGCAAACAAATAAAAACGACCAACACATGATTCAAACTTCAAACTTGTTGCATTCAGAAATCAGATGCAAATATGAAATGCCTACCTGGAATACAACCATAATGAATTGAATCTGCTATACGCGCACTGTTCACCTGTGAACCACCGGGGCATATGCAGAATTTGGTCCTATAAAATCTCTTTTGATATACAAGAGGCCCAATAGCCCTATTTATTCGGTTGTTTGATATATCGAGTTCTGTATCATTCTCCCACGTGCGTGCCAATATCACTCTGATTCTTGAATTCCTATGACCAGCCCAAAAACCAAGTGTCGTCCTGCATTGAAACATACATTATTTACAGCAATCAAAGAGACAAAACTTCATTATACTGTAAGCATAAGAACCTGTTTTCAATATCATTTCCGCCCCGTGGAAGAGCAAAAGGCTGCAATATTTGAGGAAGAGCAATATCCTTATGCGGGATGAACCCAACATCATAACTCGGGGAACACACGGCGCGTATCGAATTCTTAACAAGAAATGGAAGTCCCTCGGTTGCCCTTACACCAACATCATGGCACGTGACAAAGAAATGATCAGCACCGAGTGTTCTGTTCCAATAAGGATACTTTGATATTAAACCGTTCACATAATCTTGTACGATGATAGTCATGTTTTCATACGAAGTTCCCTGCATATCATTGCAAAAATAACTTAACTTTAAACTCTTAAACACCAAAAACAATCAAAATCGCTCGTAGATTCAGAATATGTAATCCTGTTACTCGTAATTATATTATCAAGATCTATAAATAAGATTATTATGTACCTTCCCTCTCATCTTATGACAAGAAATAGGAATAAAAAACAAGTGAGCTTCATCCGGATCCTCAGTCCTAAACCCGCTCTCCCTAATATTCTGAAAAAAGTACCCCTCACTCGCATACTTCCCGGTGAGTTTCCTCGGCGTCTGATAAAACGTCTTGGGATCTCCATCCGGGTATATATAAACCTTAAACCTCTTCACCATCTCCGCGTAATTCAACCTAAACACATCCGGTAACTGATACACGTCCGAAAACCCATCGTCTTCCTCTAAACCCACATCCTCCTGTTAACCAATTCAATTTCCAAAATTTAAAACTATTGCGTACAATACAAAGATCTGACCAATAAACTTAAAACCCAGAAAATTAAAACCCAGAAAATTAAAACCCAGATAATTAAAACCCAGATAATGAAAACCCATATGGTGTAATAGAAAGATCTGAAGAATAAGTAAGTAATTGGTAGTAGTAACAAACTAACCTTGAATGAAGAAGTGGGTATTGTTGTGGTTGGAGGTGGGTAAGTGTAGGTGTAGGTGTATTGAAGAGGTGAATTGAAGGAGATGTAAATGAGTGTGATTAGTGTTAAGGTTGAGAGGATTAGGATTAACCCTTGTTTTGTAGTGATGGTGGTGAAGGGCATTGGCGATTGCTTCGCCGCCGACATGTGTAATTGGGTGGTGAGTAGAAGTTGTGTGTGTGACTTCTGCGGCAGTGAAGGTGTTATTGATGGAGGGTGTATGTATGTAGATCGGAGGAGTTGAGTATGTTGTCAGACTGATCTCGTTTTATTCGTAAAAATCTTATTGATGGTTTTTAAGCATATGCATAATACTTTTCTATTTTGTTCAAATGATTGGGTTAAATGTTAAGATTTACCGGTGGATATAAAAGAAAGTTGGAAGATTGCCATCCTTGAGGAAGGATGTTGAAATGTGTTTTTGCTAAGAACGGGGAGAGATGAGTCTAGGGTTGTTTACGGGCCGATTAGAGCCGGGGTAAGCTTGGGCTTGACTCGGCTCGATTTAGCTAAGTTTTTCTTTTCTTAATTTGTTTAATAAATTTCAAACGAAAACATATAAGTTCGTAATGTGTTCGATCTGTACTGTTAATCACTTATCATCAGAAGTAGAAGGGGTTGTATTGTAAATATTCAAAACTATGTTTAGTTATGTTTTAATAGGCTAATAGAGTCAGTAAAGTCTAGGGTCTAAAGTAGAGGTGCACAAACCGGTTTAAAACTCAAAAACGGTTTGGGTTAAAATCGGTTTGGTTTAGTCAACAACAGTTAAAACCGGTTTACGATCGGTTTCGGTTCGTGTTTTGATCGGTTTCGGTTCGGGATTTAACCGGTTTATGTTCGGTTTTGGCCGGTTTCAGTTCGGTTACCGGTTTGAAACCGGTTTGGGTGGAAAAAATTACAAACTGGTTCCAAACCTACGGTTTCAATCAGTACCAAACTGGTTGTTGGTGCATAATGTCAGTAGTTCAGTATCTCGTGTTTTGTATGTGTCTGTAATCGTGTTAGATTGTTTGTTTGGGTTTTGAATATGGTTTTACACAAGTTCGCCTGGGATGTAGGCGAACTTGGAGATAAGCGAAGTTATGACAACTTCGCTTGGTATGTTAAGCAAAGTTGTCGAGGTCTATTTAAACCTCACTTCGGCTTATTTTGATTAAGGTTTTTCCGAACGTGTATTTGTGATTATTGAGATCACGTGTTGAAGTGTTGCAATACAATCGTGTTATTAGTATTGTAACGTGTGTTTGTGTATCGGTTCAACGTATTATATATCTTACGCTCGTATCGTATTACGTGGGGATTCCGCACCCTCGTGTTACGAGATACTCCTGTGTAGATCCGGCTGGGAACCTACAATTGGTATCAGAGCATTTGCTCGTGATTGTGTGGTTCGGGATTATCACACGGGTGTAAAGATCGTTCCGTTCGACTATTCGCGGAACGAGTTTACGTTGAAATACCTAGTTTTTGTGTCTTACCCATCTCCCACCATCAAATATACCCCAAAACACCTTCGCATACCTCGCAATACATCCAATTAAAACCTGCAAAACCTTGTGTTCATCAGGCGAAGTTGCCGTCATCTTACGTAGGGTTTAAGCGAAATTATAAGGTTTAAGCGAAGTTAAGAACAAGCGAAGTTGAGAACAAGTTGAGAACAAGCGAAGTTAAGAACAAGCGAAGTTAAGAACAAGCGTAGTTAAGTCTAAGCGAAGTTACGTCCAAGCGAAGTTATATTAACTTCGCTATCTGATCAGTGTTTAAAAAAAAAAAAAAAAACTTTCTTTGTATTTCGAGTCGTGTTTCTTTCAACTATGACTTCAATAAACATTACAGAACTGGTAAAAATGGAGGTTGAAGCCGGTTCAGCAACCAAAGCTCCAAGCTTAAGGGTACCGATTTCGTTGCATGGAAAGATCGGTTTGAACAGTATGTGAAGTATCAAGATGCTAAGATGTGGGTTTGCATTCAAGACGGATACATTCCACCAACATCCTTGTTTGAAGGTCGTGAACAAATTAAGAAGTACAATAAGATGGAAGAGGAGGAAAAGAAAATGTATGAGGCAGAGAGTAAAACTCATGCAGCAATAACCATGGCTCTTCCACAAAAGATTCTTCATACCTTCAAGAAGTACAAAACTACTAGAGAGCTATGGAAAGCACTAGAAAATAGATATGAAGGTAATGTGGGGATACGTGCTTCCAAGACAAAGCTGCTAAAAACCCAATTCTCTGTATTCAAGTATTTGAAAAATGAATCACTTGACGATATCATCACAAGATATTATCACTTGATGACCGAACTCAGTAATTACTCCATTGAATACAAGGAAGAAGAGATAGTAGAAAAACTTCTTGATGCTCTTCCACCGAAATGGGAAATGTACACGGTTCTGATGAGAGAGGATAAAGACTTTGCCAAGATTGATTTGGAAACAGCGGTCAATAAGTTACGAAATTTTGAACTTAACATGGTTCGGAATGAGACACCAACTGATCAGGTTCAGGATCCGGGAATGTATGGTGCGAAAGTCACTCCAAGCTCAAGTTCAAAATCAGAATCCTCTGCCTACTACTCAAAGGGAGAATCAAACTCAAACTCAACTCGTGATGGTCATGTGATTCTCAATATGGATGGCGACGTATGTTTCGTAGCTGGAGGTAGTAATCCTTCAAAACCTCAAGCCACAACTGAAAATTTCTCGTCAAATGTTCCAAGCTACAACTACTCACAGATGCCCATGAGTGTTAAATCAGCTAACAGCAGTTTGCTTTATATGCATCCTTCATTGCATCTTATGAGAACTACATCAAAGGTAAAATAGTCGACCCTGCAACTTTGGATGAAGACTATGATCAGATTGATGCTGATGATTTGGAAGAGATGGACCTGCAGTGGCAGATGGCTATGATAGTAAGAAGGGTAAAGAGATTCATGAAGAAAACGGGTAGAAAGTTCGTTGGAGAAAAACCAGGGTTTGATAAATCAAAGGTTCGATGTTACAACTGTCAACAAAATGATCACTTTGCTAAGGAATGTACAAATGAGAGAGTCGAACGAAGTCAGAACAGGCCTGCACAACAAAATGGGGGAGGTAGTGAGAATAGGGCTATGGTATTCAGACAGAATGGTGGATACAACTGGAATATACAAGTTGAGGAAGTATACGAACAGGCTAATTTGGTAAACATCGAAACTGGAGGAAGTGAGAGGGAGATGGGAGAAAATCAAACATATATGGCAGAAGTGAACGAGTTCAGCTCTCTGAGGTAAGTTCTGAACTTCATTGTGTACAATGTGAAAATCTGTCTGAACAATTGAAAACAATAACTGATCAGTTTGTTAGTTTGGACACACAATTTAAAACGTTAAAAGAAGATCATCACTATACTAAAACTAGAGAAAACAGTTACTCGGTAAAAATAAGAGCTAGTGAAAAGGATATCAGAAGTCTTAAAGCCAGTCTAGCTGAAAAAATACAAGTAATTGATCTTAGTTATGAAGTGTTAGAAGAAAAAACCAAACTAATTACTGAAAAAGATAAACAGATAGCTGATTACCAGGTAAAAGTGGTGGAACTAAACAGAAAAATTGAACAATTTAGAACCACTGCTGTCACCCCGGTGGTTAGTACTAACAATGATGTTTCTAATATGTTTTCGCAAGTAAAAGCATATATGGAGCAGCAGACCAAGACTAACTAGAGGATCCTTCGTGAGATAGAGGATCTCAAGAAAACTAAGAGGCCAACGGAGGATCACACTCCCTTAATGCCTAGGATGCTGGATTTCACCACTCCAGGATCCTTGGCTGAGTTTACTCAAGGATCATCTATCCTTCAACAGGGGTCCACGGGTCAACAGACTCAAGGATCCTCACTGTTTCAGAAGATCATCTATCCTCCAACAGGGGTCTATGGGTCAACAGACTCAAGGATCCTCATTGTTTCAGCCAGGATCATCTATCCTTCAACAAGGGTTCATGGGTCAGCAAACTCAAAGATCCTCTTACTTCCAGCAAGGATCATCTATCCTTCAACCGGGGTTCCTGGGTCAGCTAGCTCAAGGATCCTCAACTCTCCCACAAGGATCTTCCATCCTTCAACCAGGATCCTCTGGATTGTATTACCAAGGATCCTATAATTCCCAACCTCAAGGATCCTTCTTTCAGAATCAAGGATCCTCAAGAGTTCAACATCAATGATCCTCCGAAGTCATTGAAGGTGATATAATCCCCATGCAAACCATAGCTTCTGGAGGACCGACTCCTATTGCAGACTCCTCTTATCCCAGCTACTCATCCGGAATGCCAACCTTCACCCAGCAAAGAGGTAACTTGTATGATCCTATATCCTTTAACGCTAACCGTGGTCTCATACAGGATGCAGACATCAACCAAGCTATGGCCAATGAGCTACAGAAGCTCAAGGATATGATATCCAGTGTTCCCGGGGTGATACGACCAATCCCCGAGATACCTAAAGGAAGCCACAAGTTGTCCAGATTTGCTCCACCTATCTGTGATGCTGAAATCCCGAAGCGATTCCAAACCCCCAACATAAAGACTTACGACGGAACCACTGATCTTGAAGAACATGTGGCTCAATACAGAGAAAGGATGGAGATCAACCCTATGCCGCAGAGACTCAAGGAAGCTTGCTTGTGCAAAGGATTCGGATCCACACTAACATGATCCGCCTTAAAATGGCTGCTAAGTCTTCCTCCCTTTTCAGTTACTTATTTTTCACATTTAGTTAACTTGTTCAACAGCCAATTTTCCTGTAATAGAAAATTTGAGAAGTTAACTAGTGATTTATACCGAGTTATCTAACCTAGTGATGAATCCCTTAGGGATTTCGTTACGAGGTTCGGCAGGGAAGCTCTAGAAATCCCAAATCTTGACATGGCTACTGCTGTTGAAGCATTCAAGATGGGACTTCAGAGGGGCTCCCCCTTTTATGATGATCTTGTGATGACTCCTTGCAGGTCTCTAGATGAAGTAAGAAACAGGGCACTCAGATTCATACGGCTGGAATATGACAAGAGAATCCAGGATCGTCTGGGGAATCAAACAAAACAAGATTCCTCTGATAAGAAGCAAGGAATCTCATTCAAGAACAACAAATCGAAGCCCTACTCCAAATTCAACAATCAAAACGTTCGAGCTATTGAAGAAGAGGATGATGATGAGGACTACCCCAGCATTTCAGAATATTGTTTCTCTGTTGATACCCATGGCTTAATTTGCGCCATGAAGGATCTAGGAGAAAAAGCAAGGTGGCCCCGAAAGAATGAGAAGACAACCGCCTTCAAAGAAAAATCTAAATGGTATGCTTTCCACGAAGATTTTGGCCACATGACAGACGAGTGCATTGGCTTAAGAAGGGAAATCGGTTACCTCCTGAGCAAGGGCCACTTCAAAGAGCTCTTGGGAAGGAAGAAATCCAAGATCCAGGATCCTGAAGATCTTCCATAGAAAGCAACACCACCACCACCAGATGCTCACGTAATCAACTTCGTGTTCAGAGACTACGACATATTTCAAACTTCTTGCCCTGTAGAAGAATTCAAGCTGGACGAAGAAAGAAAACCACTCATCCCTATTACTCGAATAACGGATAAGAAAATCTTCTTTGATTCAAGTATCCAGGATCCTCACCAGGATGACCTAGATATGCGAATGGTCGGAATCACGACTTTCCACCGGTCGGAATCACGAGCCTGGATCGTTAGGCTCTGATACCACTTGTTAAACCTTAGGCAAGTGAATCAAGAACACCAAACACGATATTGCATAAAACATTTATGTGACTCTTTTCATTAATAGAAAACAAGAACAAAATACTTTCTACTATTTCTACTCTAAACAAATAAAACCCTTGATGGGTTTATATAACACCCACAATTCTAATCCTACTCAAACTAGGAATAACAATTAAACTATACCTCTAATTTATTTAATAATAAGTAAAAAGATAATTATGACACCAAGTTATTCAACTTGGTCCCTGAACTTTGGATCTCCACCAAACCGCCCCTTGAAATCTTCCGTACCACCCTTATACTTTTCGTATTAACCATTCGGGTCCTTCAAGTTGGTGTTGCTCCAAGTTTACAGTGTTCACGTTCAACATCAATTTTACATGAATTTTGTTATGTTTCATCCAAAAGGTATACAAATCGGGTTTTTCAAATACCCGGGTTTGGGTATGAAACCGTGTACGGGTATGACCGGATTGAAAAATCGGGTATTGGAAATACCCGGTCGGATTCGGGTTCGGGTCCGGGTATTGCCTCTAAAAACCATACCCTGTGTATCGGGTTCCGGTTGGGTGTAAAGCCGGATATTCTAAAACCGGGTATTTGAATACCATATTTTCGATTTTGAAAAAATAAAAAACCTTATTTGAATACTTGAATCCCTATTTTATATATATATTTAGAATACCCGAACTCTGATAAGCACGCTATTTTTATAATACCAAAATGTAACATCATGTAAATTTCGGGCCAAAAAGTAAAATTTCCAAAGTCAAGGGACCAATTCTGTCAATTTCCAAACTTCAGGGATTAAATTGAAATTTCTGTTCTCTAGACACATCGCGCTACGCGATAGGGACAAGAAAGACACACATCGCGTATCGCGATGGGGTGTCTGACGCTTCGTGACACGTGTGCCACGCGGCACACGGTGGCAACGCCAGCCACCACGTGGCAGCACGTTCGCCACGTGGACTCGGTGCCTGCCACGTGTCACACGTGGAAGGTCTACGTAGTGACTCAACAAGCCTATATCGCGATACGCGATAGGCTTGCCAAGTGACCTATCGCGTATCGCGATGGGGTCCAAATTTGGCTCTATAAATAGCAGCCACGGGTTCAAGCCAAACACACCTCAAATTCACACACATACTCTCTTTCTAGACTCTCTCTCTACCTCGAAGTTCGTACCCTCGATCCGTGCCCCGAAACCTCGTTTTCCGTGCCCGTTACCTCGATTTCCGTGCCACTTTCCGTCAACATTCCGAGTTAAGAGGAAGTGCTGTCCGACGTCCCGGCGTTTACCTCGAAGTACGTGCCAAGGGTGTGTGGTGTCTCGATAAACGTGTCAAAGATTGATCGAGCGTGTGTTGATAAGAAGAATAGAGTCGAAGTGCTGCCCGAGTGAGAAGGGAATACTAAGCCGACAAAGGTAGGCATAATGCCCGACCAAAATAATAATAAAATATTGAAAGGGCTTAATACCCTAAGTCGAAGTTATTCTCGATAATCAAATAAAGAAATAACAAAGAAAATAAAGAAAAGAAAAGATATAATATATATCTGAATAAATATATATATATATATATATAAGTTTATTCTTTGTTATGAAAATATATTATTAAAGTATAATGAGTATACTTAAATAATAAAGAAAAGAATAGGTTTCTTAAAGTAGAAGAAACGTCGGGTTTTATAAATAAACTAAAGGTTTATAAAGATTACTTTTTAACTAAAGGTTTTAAAGTAAAATAAAATAATGAACTAAAGGTTCATCTAGATGATAAGACTAAAGGTCTTAAGCTGGATCGTGTATCCGACTAATGAATGTTATACTCGTAATATAGGTGCGAGATAGCGAAGGAAAGACTAACGGACGGTGTTGGAAGCCGATCCCCGTGAAAGGTGAATACGCCCCACTTTTACAAACTTATTTTCAAACGAGTCAATTTGATTATATGAAAAACTTTACATGAGGTTACGTGTCTCTAAAAACATTATAAATAAGAGTAAAGCCAGCCCTCAGGCTATGGTATACGTTTGTCTGGATCCTTTCATATGTGGAACGCGGTGGGCACATCGCTCCACGCCTGGTCACGACCTCCAGCCACGATGTGCCGGACCTAAGTTACGTCCGAGTGGGGAATGACCATGTGTATATTTATAGTACCTAAGTTATGTCATAAGCGCTGCGGTGTTTCGCTGAGGTGACATAGTGCAGAGACTCGAATTTATGATGATTGTTTAACTTGATTATTCCTAAGCCAAGATGGGCCGAGGCTTACGTGGTCTTGAGGGATAATTAAGTAAAGAAAATATTTTAGCGTCAGCATATTCACCAGCATACGTTGCTGACGTATTTTATTTAACATTTTGCAGGTAATCAGGATTAGAGCTTGAAAGGACGAAGAAGCTCAAGTATCCCATGGCTCGGATAACTTTTATGTAAATATTAAAACGTGGTGGTTTTGTAAAACATATAAACAAGTAAAACCAAACGAGACTTTTGTCTCGTCTTTTGTATTGTAAATATTTATAATATTGATCCTTATATTTTTATAAGACTTCCGCTAATAACCGTAACTCTGATTTATTTACAAATACGATATCAACTATGGTTCATACTCCTAGGCCTAGAATGGGGGTGTGACACAAAATACTTTATAGGGTCTCACTTTATTTAAATTACCAAAGGACCTATAGGCCTATGTAGTATTGGATAAGGCCCATTTTTTAATTAATCAATAGAAGTTATATAAAAAAACCCAAGAAGCGGGATTAAATAACAGGCTACAACAATGCGTCGATTTTACGTCTTCACCCTGTTCAATCAATCAACGATCGATTAGCCCATTACAACATCTAATTAATCTTTCGACCTTCAGTCAATCCCTCTAACAGATAACCTCCTTGTTGGTGAGTGTTGACAACCGTAATCAACATCAAACCCTAAGTCAATTTGATGATATGATTTGGTATAGGTCTACTTATTTAGCCCTAATTTGTTGAATGTTTATCGGTTTATGTTGAGCCCTAAATGTTAATTGTTAGAAATTTAGAATTAGATTTTGTTAATACATATAAATCCCCGGTTAGCTATTAGCATATTTGGTATGTCATAAACTAATTATAATACCATGGTTTTGTTAATTGTTATGTTTATTGGTATAACATTAATCATATTTTTTAAAAAAATAGTTTACATTATTTAATTCATTAAGGCTTAAGAGCATATTTTTTCGGCTCAACCGGGGCATGTGACTTTTTAGGGATACCACTGGCATGGGTCATTCCCAACCTTTGAAGTGTCCTACATGGACAATCCGTCTTTCAAGTGTGAAGAAAGAAAACCCCACCCCCACCCCATCCCAAAAAAAAAAAAAAAAAAAACCATGCATGACGGGACGCGCATGACCACGTTCATGCCCATCCTCCAATTAATTTTTTTTGTTTTTCCTATTTATTTCTTTTTGTCAACTAAATAAAATGGAATGGTGAACAATGAGGTATAATCTTGGTTGAGTTATGGGGTTGAATGATGGAGGAAAAGCTGAGTTAACATAAACGTGACGCAATCGTGACGAATTATGAAAAATGAGAAGTTTGAGCTATATATAACACATAGCCTTAGGGTTCTTAAAACTATAGAACACTTGCAATGAAATAAATCATCTAAGCATTCGCAATAGCCTCCCCATCTCCATACCTATAATTTAACTAAAAATCACAATATTCTAAATTTATCTCTCATTACAAAAAACCACACCTCATTTTAAAAAATACACTAATACTAGTTTATTCTATTTTTTATTTCGTTAAATAATTATATGGAGGTGAATAGTGGACACCCAAATTTGGGGTTTACTGTATATTCTCATATAATACAGGGATGAGGTACGCGATGTCAAAGACCTCTCCACGTTATCCTTATCCAACATTGTTCCTTAAAAAAACATTTATTTTTCTCCCTCTTTAAAGTCACGGACCTTTACATCGTTTTCTCTCCTCCCCTCTCACAAAATTGTACTCCTTTCATGGATGGTCCATGACCAAAGGCACCCAACTAACACACACACTCTCTCTCTCTCACACACACGTCTCCGACTATTCAATTTCTTTGTTACATCGGTGGATGTCTGAGGGGTCAATGAACCACATTGTAGATGCTTTGAATAGATTTAGTCATGGTGCTATTGGAGCTATGTCTAAACTACAAAAAGACAATTTAGTGATCACGCACCATCAATGTTATTGTAAACAATTGTAATTTGTTACTACTAGGCATGTGTTATCTAATGAACAATCTTATATCTTATTTGTGAATTGGGATTCACAATGAAACCTCTCAACTTATTACGAATCCTCTTGCGTTTGATGGTTGAATTTTAGGAACTACCAAATGGTCTCTAGTCTAACGTATCAAAGTTAGATAAAGTTTTGTCTTTTTAAAGAGTAAGAGTCCAAGTCAAAACGTTGTCAAAAATATGTAATAATTGAAGGGTAGACGTATACTTGTCGTTCAAATAATAATAAGATTAAAAAAAGAGCTTTTTTTTAATCGGTGGATCATTTGAAAGAGGACTGTAGTTAATTTCTTATTTAAAGCTTGATGTATTCTCATTAAATGTGAAAATATAGGATTTTAAAATTTGATGCTAAACAAGACATGTAACTTTGGGAAGGAAATGCGATTTGCAACAAAGACCAAAGGGAGGGTCGCTTAGGCTATCTGTAGTGGAGAGGCTACAAATGAGGGCGAATTATGACATGTGACGCCCAGTCAGCAAGGGGTGAGAATTTATTTTTGGGGTGTAGGGGCTACAAGTTAGGCCTACAGTATCTTTTTTTATTATTTTCTTTTTTTAACTAAACTAAACGAATAAAAACCAATTTATTTAAATAATTAAATAAAAATGCATTAACATTAAAAAGAAATACAAAAAAACTAAAAAACATACCTAATAATGCATTAAAATTAAAAAAAATACATAACTAAAAATATTAAAAAACATAACTAAATAAAATACTAATATCCATAATATTCGCGCATTTTTTCAATTCGTTGTCGTTGCAATAATGCGGCCTCTTCGTGTAACCCGGCCGCTTTGAGGGATTCGTATTCTTCACTCATTTCCCGCAATTCCAACATTTGGGCAATCTTTTCGTGTTGTTTGTTGGTTTCTCTCATGTCATCGTTGAGTTCCTCGACACACTTTTTTTGTTTTTTGATGATTTCTCTCATGGTAGCGGCGAGTTCCACGAGTGTCGGTTAGTTCGGTTTGTTTGTAGGATTAATTTTGCTAAATTTTTTGAAGAATTTGGGTATGAATTGTGTATGAAATGGATATGATTTGGAGAAGAAGGTGTATGTATATACATATATATTGTTTAAATTAATTATTATTTTTTTTAACATTTGACCGTTGTCAAACGGTCATATTATTATAATATTATTATTTTCTTCTCCAACCGGCGACAAGTAAACCTCGCCTCCGCCCATTTTCGCCCAATTATCGCCGGGGGCGGTGTTCTGACCCTTCCTCGACCCATTTCACCCCAACCTTCACTCACTAAGTTTGGCCTTAGAAGCCCTCAAGTCCATGTGCATAAAGCTACAACCTTTAGTATATATTTATTTATTTTCCTCCTTTTTACTGTTTTCATGTTATTTAAAAATAATTTAAATAATTCCTAGTTTTTAATATTTTAAACTATATCGTGTATACAAAGTTATTTGACATTATAACAATTAACAATTAACAATTAACATTACTTACAAAAAGAAACAAGCAATTAACGAAAAAGACAATAATTAAGCTATACAAATACACAGAACATATCATAACAATAATATAAATGGAATCATCCAAATTCCAAAGTAGTCTATATTGGAAGACAACATATTTAGGAACAAACATTACTGTTGTGGGCTTCAACAGGGACGGAAAACGTGACATATCTCGGTAACGGGGCTTTAACAAGGAAATTGTAGGGCTCAAATGCTTTAGTCAATTGTTAGGGCTTTAAACCATAACACAATATTAATTAAAACATCGTTGTCTACGTGGCAATGATGTGACACTTTAACTTGATATTTAAAACCCACCACAAGTAATGTTATGGGTGGAGATGAGAATTCAGTCGAACAATTTTACATTATTCAATTAAGGACATACTCATATAGGTGGAGAAGGTGAAAAGTTCCATATAGTACGTAACCTAGCATGCACATGTTATCATGAATCTATACTTTTGTAGATACATTCTACGACTGAAGGGTATTGACACCACTCGTGCCGCTCACTGCAGTACTCCAAGACCGATCACTAGAACAAGGAGGTGAACGCCTCTTGTCCACTGCTCCTCCACATCATTGTGCGACAAGGCTCCTCCACCGCTCCTTCCTTGTCTTAATCACGCAACATGGAGATCCGATATCTCAACGTAATTCATCTTCGTCCCCGCTAAAATCCATCGGGGCAGCCACCTCCTCAGTGGTGGTGGCAACACTGTTTCCATACCACCTAGTCTAACTATCAAAGTGCCAAGTGAAAATTAACTCACTAAGACTATGCGTAGTGGGCGTTAAGATTGGCCGATTTTGGGCGAAAATTGGCTACAACACCCCCCCTGGGCGAAATTTGGGGCGAATTGGGGGGGGGGGGGCGCCAAGCTTTTGTCGCCGGATTGTGTTGTTTGTGGGGGCGAAATGTGTTGTTTATTATTATTATATTGTATTGAGAGAGAGGGATATTATAGAGGTAGGGTACCAAAAAGACCCAAATACCCTTAAGTACTACCCGCGGGTCGGAGAGGAGCCCCTCATATACCACCCGCAGGACATATGGATCACCCGCGTAACCGTCTAAAGGAGAAACACCCACATGACGCATGCTAAAGCATTCTGGCGCCCTCAGAAGTCATCCGCAGGATGAAGTATCCGTCCGCACAAGATGACCGGGAGGCAATACCTCAGGCCAGCTGTCATTTACCAATTACGTTCCAGAAGGTTTCCCAAGATGCTTTCTTGGGCAATACGTGACTCGTCAGCCAATGAATGAAGGACATCTGGTCAGGTTGTTATAACCGTGCACATGGCGAGGGTTTTATCTGTCATATTATAAGGTGACACGTGTCCAGGTTGTTATACTCATGCACATGGGACGTATAGCTCAACCTATCACAAAGGGACACGCGTCCAGACGGTTATCGAGATCTTCTAGAAAGGGACAACTGGCCCAATCACCTTCCCACATCCTTCGGCTATAAATACCTTGTCAAACTGCATGAGGTATTCATTGATACACAGATATTCTCACTGTACTTACTCTGTTTACTTTGAGTACTTTTTTCTTAAGAACGGTACTGATTCTCACGCCGGAGGGTGGTTACGGGAAGACCCCCCCTCTTGTCCTTCCCGTAACGAGACTCACGGTGTCTGTTTTTCAGGTTCCGGTCATTGGACTTTGGGAAGTGGTACTCATATTGTGTTAGTTGTTATCGTATCCTACCCTGTGTACTCATTGGATCTAGGACCCGAGTAGGGGATCGGATCCGTGTTTCTTCATTGGCGCCATCCGTTTTGGTGTTAGAATTGCATAAGTTTTCGTTGGTTTTATGGTTCGTTCAATATGAGTAAACTTCCTGAAGGGCCGGCGGGAACTCCTGCACCTACTTCACGTGTTACTAACACGGAAGTACTTGAAGGTTTTGCTTCAAATATTTTTGCACGTGCCACAGCTCCGGGTTCACGAGTCACTGATGTAACATCGGGTGGTTGTACCCTCGAGCGTGTCATAGTACCAACTGGGGCAACTCCCACTAATTTGGGGCACGTTACAGCATCAGAAGGTTCAAATTTTGGTGACCTCGGACGAATTATGGGAGAAACTCGTCGAACTCGATCAGTATTGGATCTGGTGGATGATTCAGGCGATTCTGATCTGGCGAGGATTCATCGTCATAATTCCAGATCTGGAGGACCACTGTCTCCAGAAGAGTGGCTCCGCGTACAACAAGATAGTTTGGCAGCTGAATATGAGCGTAGAGTGCATAACGAACGCTTTCATTCACGCACTCTGACTTATGAAGAATCTCCCCGGAGATCTCTTTCTCCTCCACTAACAGTGAGAGGAAGTCTGATCCGTTATAGTCAGCAGACGGATCAAGAGCTTGGTGAATTACGAAGGTTACGTCATCGTCCTCAAATGGACATGCGGATGCCATCTTCTGCAGATGAGTTTGACAATTATGATTCAACTTATCACCCCGGTGGTTACAGTTCTTACACTGGTGATAGCATATTACGTTTACGGGAGGAGATCAGTTGTCCGCGAGACGTAATCCGTCATACTCAATACCACAGTGATGCGGAAGAGGACTTTACTAAACCATATCGCCCGGCAGCTTTTTCTAAGAAATTAAAGTTCATATCTCGCATTGCAACCGCACCATTCCCGGTTAACGCCAAAATACCTACATCAGTGGGTAAATATAATGGAATGACTGATCCGAGCGATCATCTTCAAAACTTTGTGGCGGTAGGTGGTGTTAGCGGATGGACGCTCCCTTATTGGTGTCACATGTTCGCATTGACACTAACATGGGCAGCACGAGAATGGTTGAAAAGTTACTGGATGGTCAAATTTCCAGCTGGGATGACCTGGTGAAAACATTTTCTCAGCAGTTCAGCCAACAAAAGAAGCATACTCGCGACCAATCGAAAATTTTGGATGTTATCCGCCGAGATAATGAATCCGTGGAAGATTTTACTACCAGATTCAACGACGAGAGTCTAATCATCGGTGGAATAAGCAAGGACATGCTTCGCGGTGCCTTCCGCAAAAATTTCAAGTGTGATGCGTTGATCCACACACTAACTGGAAGAGATGGAATGCCAAAGGAATGGGATGATATCATGACCGCGGCGAAGTTGTTTTCCAGAACTGAAAAAACATTGGGGTATAATAATTCAAGGCAAAAGTTTAAAGTAGAGTTCCAAATCCACGACCCAATAAACAGGCAAAAGGACCAATCTGGTCAAGACTGCAGCCGAACACGGAGGTATCGAAGCCATTCGATGCAAGGTCTCTCATTGACAACAAAAACAAAGCGGGACCCTCGAATCAAGGTCCAACAATTGGACTCCACTTTCAAAGAATCCTGCCGAAATCCTCACCACAGAAAATGTGACTTTTAGAAAACCACAAAGAATCCTGCCGAAATCCTCACCACAGAAAATGTGACTTTTAGAAAACCACAGCCACTCACAAGGAGGTCGTTCCTCGATGCCAAAAAACATTGTTCGTTCCATGACGACATCGGCTACAACACGAACGAATGTAATGCATTAAAAAGTGAAATTGAGGCGCTATAAAGTATGGGAAACTAGGACATTTGGTGAAAGGGGGAAAGACTGGTAAGGCTCCCGTACGAGATAACCAGGGCCCACCAAAAAAGCAAGTCAAGGACTTAAACGTTCATATGATCCAAGGCGGATATAGGGTTGGAAGAAAGAGACGAGAGTCCGATGACGAAGAGTGGAAGAATGAGCCAGTGATTTTTCCGCGAATCAAAGGAGGTCCTAGTAACAAGAACCCCTTGATCATCACTGCCCTCTTCGGCCACTATCGCTCACAATATGTTTTCTTCGACACTGGTAGTACATCTGACATCATGTACGGACAGTGCTTTGAGCAACTTGACGAGGAAGATAAGGAGAGGTTAAAGCCTATTCATGCTCCTGTATCTGGATTTGGAGGGGAGGTAATGCACCCGTGAGAGGTAATTTCCTTCCCGGTCACTCTAAGTGACAGAATCCTTCAAGAACCGAGGAGGTTGAATTTTTAGTTTTACCAGCAACCTCAAAACATGACATCATTTTGGGGCGTGAAGCGATCGGAGATTTCAATGCTCATCCCTCCACAACACACGGTGCAGTTGGAATTCCAACTCGTACCGGAGTGGCCGTCATCCATGTCAATCGCTATTGTTTCGCGATGGAAAGTTCTAAGCCTAGCAAAATTCCGAAACAAACTCGGCGGACTGAATCTGAGAAATGGGTGTTAAATGAGCAATTCCCAGAACAAACTGACAATTGGACCTGCTATCTCTGAGATAGTAAGGACTTTTTTGAAACAGTTGTTAACAAAGAACGTTGATGTCTTCGCATGGCAACCTGCGGACATGAGTGGTGTCCCGCGGACCATTGCGGAACATAAACTGAGGGTAAACCCGATGTTCACACCAATCGTCCAGAAAAAACGTAAGATGGGTCCGGAACAAACAAAAGCAATGAATGAACAAGTTCAGGACCTCTTACATGCAGGAATTATTCGTCCAATACAATATCAAACTTGGGTCGCCAATCCGGTTATTGTTCCTAAGAGCAATGAGACATGGCGGATGTGCATATATTTCAAGGATCTAAACAAGGCGTGTCCCAAAGACTGTTATCTGTTGCCGGAAATTGACCTGAAAGTTGATGCAGTGGCTCCGTTTAAGTTCAAATGCTTTTTAGATGCTTACAAAGGTTATTATCAAATCCGCATGGCGGTGGGAGATGAAGACAAAACTGCATTTCGAACAGATCAAGGTACATTTTGCTATAAAATGATACCATTTGGTCTAAAAAATGCGTGGGCCACATATCAACGATTGATGGATATAGCATTCAAGGATCAGATTGGTCGAAATTTGGAGGTTTATATGGATGACCTTGTAATCAAAATCATTGAAGAAGATCAAATGTTGAGAGACATCGAAAAGACATTCGAAACTTTGAGGGGTATCAACATGAAGCTGAATCCAGCCAAATGTTCGTTTGGAATGGAAGAAGGGAAATTACTTGGAGTAATTGTTACTCGTGCGGGCTTCAAAGCTAATCCGGATAAAGTCCAAGCTGTAGCCCGCATGCCTCTCTCTCTTCCCTTAAAGAGGTTCAGACGCTTAATGGTCGATTGGTGGCCCTGAATCGCTTTTTGGCGAATCATGCAGCCAAATCTTATCCGTTTATCTCAACATTGAGAAATTGCCTCAAGAAAGCACAATTTAAATGGACCGCAGAACCGGAACAAGCTTTTTTGGAGGTCAAAAAGTGTTTGATAGAATTGCCCACGTTGACAGCACCTTCCGCGGGGAAACCTTTGACGTTATACTTTTCGGCATCAGATATTGCTATCGGGGCTGTCCTCCTGACGGATAAAAAGAACGTCCAAACACCGATATACTACGTCGGCAGAACATTGTCAGACCCGGAGACCAGATATTCAATGCTGGAAAAACTCGTTTTAGCACTGGTCTACGCTGCCCGACGCCTTCGCATGTACTTCAAAGGGCATCCTATCAACGTGTTAACTGGATACAAACTTAAGAACGTTCTATGTAAGCCAGAATTGTCTGGGCGATTGGCAAAGTGGGCCATCGAGCTGGGTGAACATGCGATAGAATACAAACCCAGGCCAGCAATTAAGGGGTAGGTGTTGGCGGACTTCGTCACGGAGGTCCCGCAACACAAATAGAAAGAATGTCTTATTGAGCAGTAACCCCAAGCACCTCCTGAACAGGGACAAATTTGGTCACTATTCATGGATGGGGCTTCAAGCAGCGAGGGATCGGGCGCATGCCTCAGGCTAGTCAATCCCGAAGGCCACAAATTTACATACGCCATATAGTTAGACTTCAAGAGTACTAACAACGAGGCGGAGTATGAAGCTTTCCTGGCAAGGCTGCGGATAGCCAAAAAGCTAGGGGTGAAACACTTGGAAGCCCGCGTGGATTCCATGTTAATTCCAGGACAGATCAATGGTACGTATGAAGCAAAGAATGACGTAATGGCTTCATATGTGTCACAGGCGAAAGAGTTGATGCTTTAGTTTTCTTCATGTAAAGTAATTCACATAAAACAAAGCGAGTACAAGTCAGCAGATGCCCTTAGTAAGCTAGCTTCAACGAACTTTGAACACTTTGCTAAGGACATTCGCATTGAAATACTGTATCGCCCATCTGTCCCACAACATCAAGTTTTGGTAATTCAAACTGGAGTGGAATCTTGGATGACACCTATCATAGCGTACTTGTCATCAGGAGCCCTCCCAGAAGAAAAATCCGCGGCCCGGAAGATAAAACACAAAGCCTTGAACTATCAGATGCATGACGGCGTTTTATACAGACGTTACTTCGATGTGTGGACGCTGAGGACGCGAACTATTTAATCAGAGAAGTTCACGAAGGCATCTGTGGTCTCCACGCAGGCCCACGCATGGTCGTAGCGAAGCTAATGAATGTTGGGTATTACTGGCCAGGAATGCATCTGGACGCTGTGCATGAAATCAGGTAGTGTGATTCATGCCAACGTCATGCTCCCAACACGCTGCGACCAAAGAACAAACTTTTTCCAGTCACTTCAGCCTGGCCGTTCCAAAAATGGGCTATCGATATAATGGGACCTTTCCCTGAAGCCCTGGGGCGCGTCAAGTTTTTAATAATAGCAATCGACTACTTCACGAAGTGGGTGGAAGCCAAACCAGTTGCTTCCATAACAGCAGCAAGTGTTAAGAAATTACTTTGGTAATTCATAATCTGCCGGTTTGGCCTTCCGCTGGAGCTAGTAAGTGATAACGGCACTCAATTTGCGGATAGTGGGCTACAGGAATGGTTGAAAGAATTGCAGATCTCTCAAATTTTCACATCGGTAGCCCACCCGCAAGCGAATGGTCAGGTTGAGAGAACCAACCGGACAATCAAGGAAGGAATCAAAGCACGGTTGGGAACTAAACGGATGGGTTGGGTTGATGAGTTGCCCCATGTACTTTGGGCCTTCCGCACCCAAAAGAATTCTAGTAATTCTGAGACCCCCTTTAGTTTAACCTACGGCACAGAAGCCATGATTCCAGCCGAGATTGGGATTTCATCCGCAAGAGTTTTATTGATCGATGACAATGATCATGAACTCCGGATGAATCTTGACCTCCTCGAAGAGAGGAGAGAACTGGCATCGATCCGCGAGCACAATTATAAACGCCAATTGCAAAAATATTATAACTCGTGGGTCCAAAAATGTGAGTTCGATGAGGGAGACTTTGTCTTCTGCAACAATAAGGCCTCCGGGCAAGAGCCTCCGGGAAAGTTGGCCCCAACTTGGGAAGGACCTTATAGAGTTAAAAAAGTGTTATCTAAAGGTGCCTACAAGTTAGAAAAGTTGGATGGAAATGAGGTTCATAGAACTTGGAACGGGGCCCAATTGAAGAAATGTTACATATAGTACGTTTTTTTTTGGCATGCGTGCCTAAATAGATTAGCAGAAGAAATGTAATTTCATCTTTTGTAATCCGGCTTATGCCTGATCTATGGAAATTTTATTTCAGTCACATATAATATGTAATCCTTTATTGACAAACAAGAAGATCCTACAAAACACTTATATTATGTGGAATAAGACAAAGTGTACCGGATGAAACAAGACTTCTTTATATGCACAAATGGGATTACAACAAGACGACATATTACAAAAAAAAAAATAATACGTAGGAAGCTATGCCTACGGTGCTGCGTTCTCGTGTCCCGCGTCTTCACCTTCCGCGTCATTCTCATCGTCCTCATCTCCCTCAACAAGCCCAAGGAGATCCTTTAATTGATCTATGCTATCCTCCTTGTCGACGAGCTCGGATATCTGCTCCGCAAGAGAAAACTATAAATTATCAAAAAATTTTGTTTTCTGGACAAATACGGCAACATTATCCTTGCCATGTAAAATTTGTTCTTCCGGAAGCTTAGATTCTGATGCAAATTTATAGCCTTCCTGGAAACCCATTTGACGGCCAGCTTGCTTGGACGCATTCAGGAGAATGGCGACACAATTCCCGAGTTAATCACTCGCCCGGACTTGAGTGATAACCTGATAAATAAACTATAAGCAAGTGTTTCACGAGTGATCATAAGAATATAAAAACACAATTACCTCGGGGATTCCTTCCGCCAACAACCACATCTTGTCCGCCTTAGCCCGGACAAGCTCCATTTTATGACCAGCACACTCCAAGGCCTGATCTCGGCTTTTGGTGGCAAGGTCAGCTTGAAGAGTTTTTATCAACTCCGCTTGTTCGTCCAATTGTTTTTGGATGGCGTTTTTGGCTTCCTCAGCAGCAAGACGGTTGGCTCATTCAGCTTCTAAAGCTTGACGTCTCTCCTTCGCCTCATTCATAGCCCCAAGGGCTTCTCTCTTGGCTTAAGCTAAATTAATCTCCAAATCATCCCACTCCTCATTCATCGCTAGCCAGTCTCGGCATATTTCCTGGTTGGTGGAAATAGTATTCGCCAAATGATAAGAGTTTGAGCTTAACAACTCTTGGCGAATACGGTGACGTTGTCGCTCCCTTTCTGTGGGAGGAAGACTTTCCCGCAAATACTCAAAACATACATCCACGTCATTTAGCATTGAATTTCGGCGTAAAGACCAACGCGGATGATGTGGGGAAATGTCTTCCTCATGAGGAGAGGGAGAGATCTGACGCCCATAGGCGAAGCTACTAACACCTCCTTGGTCTCTGAAGCAATGAACATTGAAGGAAGGTGACATATTAAAACATTCGGTATCACCAACTTCCTTATCCTTCAAAGGAGACTCATCCGCTACAAAGATTGGTTCTTTGGCGGTGTTCGACGGTGGTGCTGTTGAACTCTTCAAACCTGAAATATCTTCAGAAAAGTCTTTTTGGCCCACTGTAGAATAATAGCCATGCATCAGACATGTGGTTGATTAATAACAATAGACAAATTTGAAAAGGTGTTAAACTCACCCAAGGAAGTGTCTTCAGTATCAAGTTGGTGAAGGCGCGATTCCAAATCAACAGGTTTTGTCTTTTTCAACTTCTTGGATGGAGCAGCCTTAGTGTGTCGAACTTTACGCTTGCCAGCGGTCTTTGAAGCACCCGCACCAACAGCTTGAGGCTCCTCCTCAACATTAGCATCGCCAACCGTTTGGCGATCACCTTCATCACCCGTCGAAGGATTGGAGGTGGCCTTCGAATCTTGCTTACGAGTTAGACCTACAGTTGAACGCGACGGATTAGTGGCACCAACTGTTAACCTTCCTTCGCTAGACGAAAGAAGTACTATCACTCTGCTGGAAGTAGCAGCAGTAATGGGTCGGGGTTGTAAAATGCCCTCACCTTTCAAGACGAACTCCTCACCTTTAGCATACATTGCCTCGGAAACCACAGGTTCCGGGCTAAGTTTGGTAGAGAAAAGGAAGTTATTGCGTGTACGTTCCAAGATAGGCACGTCCTTTGGGTCAATCGGACGACGTACCATCATTCCTCCCTCGTGGTCCAAAAGAGTACTAAAGACAGAACCCTCATCTATACGAGAAAGAATAAAATTTAAGAGCGAAAGAGATATTGAGAATAAAGATAATAGCATACTTACGTTTATCCGGGTTCTTATAATAAGGCTCTAACTCAGGGAACGACCATAACCGACTCATCTTAGCACTTACCATCGCCCCCTCGTGTATGGGACGCATGGGTGTCGGTGCCTTGGTTAAAGTAATAAACCAAGGATGGTCCTCATAATCGATGGTAGGGATTTCCGGGAGCGCATCTTCCGGTTTACGACGAGCCATCGTAAACAGAATAACGTCCTCCCGAATCCAAAAGAACTCTGATTTCCATCCGTATATGCTGCGGATCCATTCAAAGCTGATAGGTCCCTTCCCGGTGGTGGCAAAACCATACCAACCGTCGCGGAAGGTCATCTTGTAGAACACGGCAAACATGCCAACAGAGGGTTCAAAATTATGGGCTTGACAACAGAATTCGAAATGTCGAATTCTTTACATCCCAAAAGGATGAATCTGGGATACATGTATCCCATATGTTGTCAGGACGGATCGGACAAACTTTGTCACAGGTAGCCGGAAGTTCCCCGTTGTGAAATGGTCCAAATATACGGCCATTTTCTTCGCTGGTGGAGTAGTGGCAACCGCACCATCGGCCGGGCGTTCAGCCTCCCATGCCGGTGCTAGACCATACACATTTTTACACCGTCAAAGTCCTTTTCTTTAAGGTTACATCCAACCTCATGAATAGCAGGAGGATTCTTCTTATCGCCTGCCATTAGAATACAATTACAGTAGAAAAATCGAAAGACAGAATATGGAAGACTCATAACTATTACTATTGAGAGAAAAAATTTTGAAAGCGATAAGAGTAACTTGGAAACCACAAATGACTTATTTATACTCATCGCAATAAATGCGACGAACTGACTGACAGAAAAGAGAGAAAACGCGGGCCGTTAGAAGATCGACACGTCAGACGAGAGATTCAAGAAAGTGCGAACAGGTTGTCAAAGGGCGTCATACACGTACTGTCAGTTATCCTTTAAAGTTCCTCTCTTCGCCACGTCACTATCCAACTCGCAAAAAATAAATTTCAAAAATATCTTGCAAAGATATTATCGCATAAACAATGTAATATCCACAAGACAAAAAGTTTCTTTCCATTAAGTAATCAAAAGGTGAATACAAAAATATGGAGAGACAATTACAAAGTCCTAAAAATCTAAACCTATCATATGGGTCAGAGGCTGCTATGTTCTCCGGAGATTTTGGTGAAGTGTCCTCAGACGAAGCGTCCTCATAATCATCATTTAAATAGTTCCTCAGTTGTTGCACACTATCATTGGCTGAGGCAAACTCTGGAAGCATATTCTACAAAGGAAATACCAAGCCATCGTGTTCCTTAATCCGCATATCGTATTCCTGCTTGACGTCAAGGCCATGAAGCGGATGATTTTCAAAAGAACGATTAGTTTGAGCATAGGTCATCCCTTCATTAAAGCCTTTCACTCGACCAAGCTGGGAGGAGGCAGTCATCAAGTTAGCAAAGC
Source organism: Bidens hawaiensis (assembly GCF_021521415.1). Classification (NCBI taxonomy): domain Eukaryota; kingdom Viridiplantae; phylum Streptophyta; class Magnoliopsida; order Asterales; family Asteraceae; genus Bidens; species Bidens hawaiensis. The sequence goes on along the minus strand of NW_027497793.1, from coordinate 19,571 downwards.
TATCAATTAGCTCTGGACTTCTTTTAATATGGCGGATGACCTGACAACATAAAATGATAATTTATTTAGCATCAAAGCATGAGATGTGTAGTGAACAGCAAGTGAGAAAAACTTACAAAGTCAAGTCCTCGCGTGAGGAACCATTGACGATCTTGCTCGGCACGCTCTATTCTGCTTCGTAACTCCCGCATCTCGTTGGCCATCCTTTCGTTTTCAGCGGAAGCTTCAGTGGCGCGAGACTCCACTTCCGCACGAGATTGCAGCAAGGAGTCATAAGCAGACTGCATCTCAGCAGCATTTTTATCTTTAAGCGATGCACTAGCTGCTAAGCGATGCTCTTCAGCTTCTTTCTTTGCAGTCTCGACAGCTCGAGAAGCCTCACCCAGTTTCCCGCCCATTGTACGCCATTCGCGTAATATTTCCTGGCTACAGGCCAAAGTGTTAGCCAAGGAAAAAGATAAGTCAATGTGAAGATCATGGCGGGAACGATCATGCTGGTGTGCCATTTCTGCAGGCGTCACGCAGTGTTTGACAAAACTCATGCAAGTCCTGGGGTCGGAAAACCGGGACCCATTGACAATGTCCCAAGGCGGGACGAACAGATCAAAATCATCCCCTAGATTCGCCTCCCCGTAATAATGTGAACTTGAAGTTTCAAGGCGAACAGGGATCGAGGAAGACTGTTGAGGGGCACCATGCATCGAACCTCCTCCAAACTCATGAACAGATGGTCCAATTTGGAAACTTCCACCTGCACCCGTAGTCAAGGGTGAGGAAGTAGAGAAAAATTGAGAAGGAGATCGAGATGGGGACTCATTAATCCTGAAACCCTCCTCATTGACCTCGGGATTATCATTCTGGGTCCCTCCACATTCGCTTCAGTGGGAGGGCTAAGGAGTCGTTAGCTCCAGACTGAATGATGGGTCCCTCCACATTCGTTTCAGTGGGAGGGGTAGAAGGCTTCTCTCCCGTCTCCTTCTCTGGAGGAGGAGATGATTGTTTCTCAAATGTCGGGGTGGGTGATGGTAATTTCTCCATCGTATCATCCCCAGCAATCGACGGATCTGCACAATGAAAAATTCTCACTTAGCTAACATACTAAAACAGTAAAGTATAGAAAACGAAATACGTACCGTCTGCATACGCTCAGCAAGACTAAACTGCGGCTTATTCGGATGATGAGTACATCGCTTCTTTTTTGAGGATCCTTCTCCGGCGTCCGTGGTACTTGCACCCGCATCACTCGCCTGAAAGGACGAGAAAGCCCTCTTCTTCTCCAACTCTGCCAATAAGTGTGAGACAGAGGGTAATTCAGAGGCATCGTCATCAGAGCTCCCTTTCTTGGGATGCAGAATCGTCACTCGAGGATAGAATGGAGATCACCCCATCAGAAGTAAGAGCATTAAATGGAGGAGGGTTTGAAACATACGCACCTGATTGAAAGGTTGCGTCCGAAACTAAGGGTTCGGCTGGCACCTTTGTTGGGAAAAGGAATCGGTCCTTAGTCCTTTCAAGGATGGGTCTGTCACCCGCATCGTGAATGCTTTTTCGGGTACAACCCCTATCCTCGAAAATAGCGTTGAGCATAGGACCCAGACCTGAAAGGGAAAACATAAAAAATCCATCATAAAACTTCAAGCAAGAGAAAAGTCAAAGAGGGTAACTTACGTTCGTCCAAGCCAATAAAAATAGGCTCCAAGAACTCCGACGGCCATAGGCGGCTCATGCCTGCCCATACAAGGGCCTCCTCGGGTAACGCCCGCATCGGCGTTGGTTCTGACATTAGGACACGAAACCAATCACGTCCCTCATGCGGGGCCGTGACAACTTCCGGGAGCACGTCATTGGCCAGACGTCGGACCATGGTAATGGGCACTACGTCCTCAGATATCCAAAAGAAATTGTTGCGCCAATTCTTTGAGCCCTTTTCAACCTCATAACCGATACTCCTATCGGAAAGCCCCTGGCACGTGAACCAACCACCACGGTTGGCAAATCGGTAGAAGACAGGGAATCGGTCAAGGTGAGGTAACATTCCATGTGTTGTACACATGAATTCGTAATGAGGAATTCGCATGACGGCACGGGGATGCAACGGGGATAAATGGATCCCATATGCACTCAATACCTTCATGAAAAATTTTGTCATGGGAAAACGGAAATTCCCATAGACAAAAAAAATTGGAAAACACAGCCATTTTGCCAGGCGGTGGCAGGCTGGCTATAGAACCAGGAGAGGGGAATTTCGGTCCCCACTCCGGTGGGATACCATACGTTTCAATCAACCTCTGATAATCAGACTGATCCCACTGAACTTCCACTTCGTCAAACTCAGATTGAACAGTAGTCATTACAGTAAAATCTGGTGAAGTGGCAAGCGATTATACGAAAAATTGAGTGGGTAAGTTAAAGGTTCAGAAAGAGAAAACAAGATGATAATCAGAAATCAAAGGCGATAAAACTTCGGACAGAAGATAACTCCCACTATTTATACCCATCGTAATTAATGCGATGGGATATGAACAGTGGAGAAAAAAAAATCATCGCCCAATCAAAGGCCGCCACGTCACGCGGGAAATTCGAAAAAGAGAAAAAGTTGCACAGTCGGGTACAGTGACAGCCGTCATAAACGTCCCATCATCTGTTCACGTGTCTGCGAGTGGTCAACTTGTCCTTTTTCATGATTATCCACACCAAAAGAAGATATTTTCTACCAAACTTCAAAATTCAAAAACCCCCAATTTTACCTTTAGTCCAAATTTTCACCCGCATAAAAACTTCACGCGGAAGAAACACTGGACTGGGGGACTTATAGAGGTAGGGTACCAAAAAGACCCAAATACCCTTAAGTACTACCCGCGGGTCGGAGAGGAACCCCTCATATACCACCCGAAGGACATATGGATCACCCGCGTAACCGTCTAAAGGAGAAACACCCACATGACGCATGCAGAAGCATCCTGGCGCCCTCAGAAGTCATCCGCAGGATGAAGTATCCATCCGCACAAGTTGACCGGGAGGCAATACCTCAAGCCATCTGTCATTTACAATTACGTTCTAGAAGGTTTCCCAAGATGCTTTCTTGGGCAATACGTGACTCGTCAGCCAATGAATGAAGGACATCTGGCTAGGTTGTTATAACCGTGCACATGGCCAGGGTTTTATCCGTCCTATCATAAGGTGACACGTGTCCAGGTTGTTATACTCATGCACATGGGATGTATAGCTCAACCTATCACAAAGGGACACGCGTCCAGACGGTTATTGATATCTTCTAGAAAGGGACAGCTGGCCCAATCACCTTCCCACATCCTTCGGCTATAAATACCTTGTCAAACTGCATGAGGTATTCATTGACACACAGATATTCTCACTGTACTTACTCTGTTTACTTTGAGTACTTTCTCTCTTAAGAGCGGTACTGATTCTCACGCCGGAGGGTGGTTACGAGAAGACCCCCCCTCTTGTCCTTCCCGTAACGAGACTCATGGTGTCTGTTTTGCAGGTTCCGGTCATTGGACTTTGGGAAGTGGTACTCATATTGTGTTAGTTGTTATCGTATCCTACCATGTGGACTCATTGGATCCAGGACCCGAGTAGGGGATCGGATCCGTGTTTCTTATGATATATATATATATATATATATATATATATATATGTATATATATATATATAGGTCTACAACACTATTACACCCCAAAAACAAAAGCCTATCCTTGCCGACTGGGCGTCACACAGCGCAAGACGCCCCATTTTGTAGCCCCTCCACTACGCATAGCATAATTGCATATGTTAGTCAGAAGAATCCTAGGAAACATATGTGCTTTGTCAAGACGAGTGACGACTAATCTTCATTTTCAATAATTGTAAATTAAGTTTTCGAAAATTACCATCAACTTATAAGAATTCTAGCAAGACCAATAATAATGGTCTCATAGTTGAGATATGGGCCCTTGTAATTGTTCGTTTGTAGTTTATTTGCTCTTCTTGTGTGACTTGGTCCTTTGCTACTTCTCTAATGGTCTTTTTTTAGACACCTCGAAAGCAGGGGCGGATCTATAGTATAAGTGGATGGTTCCGCGTTTCGAAATAATAGTTTAATTATATATAGAACATATTATAGGAACCGCCCTATAAATAGGAAAGGAACCACTCCATAACTGCTTGAAGTGCTAGTTCAGCTGGTAAGGTGTTGGTATTGTTACCTAAAGGTCGCAGGTTCTATTCTGGTTAAAGGCTAATTTTATATTTTTTTAACTAACTTACCTTATATCAATTAGGGTTTTATTAAAACACAACAAAAGATTTGGCGCCTCTTCAGTCTTCCCTGGCTTCTCTTCAAACACAACATGGACCCCGTTCAGCTGTTCTCTTCTTCCCACTTTGAAGGTATGTTCGATCTTCCATGTTCTTTCCCAATTCCCATCGATATGTTGAAATAATTTTTGGGATTTTTGATTTCGTCTATTGTCTTATATGGCTGTGGTTGTTTTAATAAGTGGTTTGGTTGTTTAACTCTCACATTCAGCTACCAAATCTTCCTAATTAGGTGGTAGATAGAGATGAATAAATGTTTTTTTTATTGTTACAATTATGCTTACAAGGTGTTCGATGAAATGCTTCTTTGAAAGTTTTCTATAAACTAATCATCTTTAGTTGTCATTTACAACAACATTACATTTATGAAACTGGGTGATGTTTACATCCATTTGTTAAATTGTTGCTTTATTTTTAATTGTTCTTGACTTCTTGTTAATTGTTACTTTGGTTTTAATTAGTTAGATTGTTGGTTTAATTTGTTAGTTCGTTAGATTTTGTTAGTTTCTTAGTTTTTTAAATGTTAGTTTGTAATTGTTGATTTGTAGGTATTATGCATATCAAGAGATATTTCCAAAGTGAAACATCGAACCTTGGATCATCATTTTCGAGTAGTAAATCGTCAAAAATAAATTTTGATGATCTTTCATGGGATCCTTCCGAAAGACAAACCATTTCATCTTATTACCCAAGTCAAAAAGATGAAATTAGACGGGCATATCTACTTAGAGGTACGTGTCAACCAACCGCGCATGATTTTCCTCTAACAAATTTTAGTGGTAAATTAAGACACTTCAATGACGGTGTCTTTTTTTTTTTTTTTTTTATCATTTTAACGTATTTTTATTATGTAATGAGCTTTGCCCGAACCATTGAACCAACCTAGAATTTTTTATACCCGACTGACTCTATGAAGTTTAAGCATATAAAAGTAGTGCACCACCTAAAAAAAATTCCTGAATCCGCCACTGCTCGAAAGTGACCTTTATTTTGCTTGAGGTTTTATAGGGTAAGTTGAAGTTCTTACCAATTCCATTAATAATACGAAAGATAACTTTGAATGAGAAATGAGGGTAAAAACAAATATCAAGACACAAATTGGCCTTTATGCTAACCCGACCTAACTAGAATTTTAACAGGCTTAACATAAGTTATGTTTTTTGGTCTCTAACTAACGTGTGCATGAGTGCCTTTTTATTTTCTTGGAGAACTAACTATATAGCTTAGGTTGTCACACCCATTTACTAGTTGATAATTTATACACGAGATATGAATACATGACACATACCTACACGACGTTAATAGATAACATGTATGGCTTTAACAGGTTTCGTGTACTAATTAACAAGTAGGCACAAATTTACTTGTTAATTTTCGTGTCTAAACAGGTAAAATATATGTTTACCTGCCAAGTACATGTTAACTACCTGGTTAGATTTTTATAATTTAATATATATATAAATATATATATATAATTATAAGTTATCCTAAACCCTAAATTCCTAAAAAATTCTCACTCTCTGTTTCTCAGCCGTTGCCACTCACCACTCACGAACATTCCATCTCAGACTTTTGTTTCACTAAAGAGGTTGTCAAATATGTGTTTCTAAACAACTCTTATCGTGTATCATCGTGTATACCAGGTAGTAACAAGTTCGTGTTCGTGTTTGAGGCACAGGTACACGAAAAAGTTTTCGTTTCGTGTATGTGTTCGTGTCTTATCGTGTACGGGTATACACGATATGTCAGCCCTACCATTTACTCATTTAGTATGCTAAGGCGGTGTTTGGGTGAACTTTTAGTTTGCTAATTTGCTTTGTGATAAAGCAAAAATCACTTTTAAAAAACTCCATTTTAAAGCTTTTTGAGAAACTTTACCAAATATCATTTGCTTTTCAATAAGCAAATAAACAAGTTTTAGAAGCTCACCTAAACATCCCCTAAGAAAACAACACCATTTCTATCAATGCAGAAGTAACACACTTTCATTATTTTTATATGAGCTGATTTATTTCTTAATACTATGCCAATAATACTGTAGATTGTTTCTGTATATAGACTGAGACTTAGTTAGCCTTACACTGCCAACACATAAGATATCACTAAAACAATGCCGAGTCTCACATGTTGTCAAGTAGTCTATAAGATGAAATTATGTGTCTACAAATGTGCCCTTTGTTATTCAAGGTTAAACATGAGGAATTGCATAGCATGTATTGTATGCTAGGAAAACCATCTTCAAAACATAAGATATCACTAAAACAATGTTGAGTCTCACATGTCGTCATGTAAGCTGAAGAAACACTAAGTGAACCCTGGACAGATTATAGATAATCTGGGGGTTAAGTAATGTTTCCCACGGATGAGATCTAACTGAGAAGGCTGTTCTTCAGGAGACATGCAAAACAAACACCGTAAGCTCGTCACTGAGAAGGGGGGGGGGGGTTCCTCCTTGTGACCACCCTCCGGCGTGAGAATCAGACTAGATTGCTCTGAATATAAGTGTATATTAAGAGATTGCTAGATAACTGGGTAGCAGATGATCTTACCATTCCAAGATGTTGGAGTATTTATAGCCGAAGGTAGGTTAGAAGGTATAGCCGGCTGAATAGTATTCCTGTTCTACCAACAGTGGACTATGCACAGGCCATACTGGTTGGTGGATAGGTTACGGCCAACAGTAACTATGTCGGCTGCACTATTCCTCCAACTGTAGATTATGCACGTCCTACCTACTGTGGATTATACGCAGGCCATGCTGGTTGATGAATAGGTTACGGCCCACAGTAACACTATTTCACCAACTGTAGGCTGCGCATGCCCTGCAGTAAGGGTTGGTGAGTAGGCAGCGGCTAATAGTGACAAACAGTACTAGAGGGTGCTCCTCCTCGTACTGTTGTCGGTGAGCTGTCACCCTGTGATTGGCTCATGGGCTGTTCTGGTCAGATTGTCTGTCCTATCCATACCTTGGTAGGTATAGTACAGATCTTTCAGAATCATACGGACTGGCTCATTTTGGCGGGATTGTTCCCGTCTTGCTCATTCCTTCATGTGACTACTGAAGTATCTATTGTCTTGTGCGTGTAGCCCTGCTGTCTGCGGGTAGCCTTCCCTGATGGCTTGTATCCACAACTGCGGGAACAGGCGGGGTACTTCACCATTGGGAGGCTTTCCCTGCGTGTACAGCTTGCGTACTGCGCGTAAGGTTCTCTGAGCATGGTGGGTCCTGCGGAAGCAGATGGCCTTTGCGCAGACGTCCCTGTTCAAGGTGAGTCTTGCGGGACCAACTGGGCTCTGCCGGGCGGTCCTAACGTTGTTCTCCCTTGTCCTCTACGTGTAGAGGTGTGTACTCTGGGGAAGATCCCTTCCCAGTTGCTTTTCCGTCTCGGCAAAGCGCTTTGCCGCTGTCATGATGGCATCCCAAGTTGATGGCATGCCATCCTTACCCGTCAATGTGCGGATAAGTTCTGGGTATTCGGCGCCTTGGATGAAGGCGGCGCGAACCAGATCCTCACTTATGTTGCCGAGACTTAGCTTTTTGGAGTTGAAGCGGGTGATGAAGTCTAGTAAAGATTCATCCTCCTCTCTCACGCAGTTGAGGATCGTCCACTGCTCTTCAGTGTACTTCCTCTGTTGGCTAAAGTGCTGGCTGAACTTGTTCTGAAAGTCCGCCCAGTCATATATGTGGTGGATCGGTAAACGATCGAACCATGCCCTGGCCGCTCCGACCAGAGTCATCTGGAACATGTAGCACCACGTGGGTTCCGTCCAGTTGCTGACGGTAGCCCCCGCAATGAACCTGTTCAAATGGTCGTCTGGGTCGGATAGACCATCATAAGTGCCAATGTTGGACATCTGTTTGGCACTTCTCGGGGCGATTGCTTCCGCAATGTCCCTTGCGAATTTTGACTTTCCTGCATTTGTAGCAGTTGGTCTAAAGGTTTTGGAGAAGTCACGCGGGTTTCTCTCCGCGATTGGTTTAAAAGCTTCCCCAAAATTCCTTTTTGGTTGGACGTCCGTTTCCTTACGCTTCCCTTTCGCCTTATGGCGAGGGTTCGCGTCGGTATCGGACTCCAATTCGTCTGAGTACTCGCAGTCACTGCTCATATTGAGGTGTTGGCGAGTACTGCCGAATTCGTCAGCCTGTTGAGCTGAACGCAAGCGTTCATCCAATTTGGCTTGGAATTCTCTTTGCCGTGCTTCGGCCCACGCCTTCACTTGATCTAGTGTTTGGCGAGGGGCCCTTGTTCGTTTTTCCAACTGGGTGTCGGTGAACCCCAGTGGAATGTTTACTGCACTTGCTCCGGCCTTGGTGGTCGGAGTAGTGTTCGTAAGGATTGTATAACCGCCGGTGTCCCCCCAGTTGCTGGGGTTGTTACCGGGGTTTCTTGGTCGGTTACTGGCCTTTGGACCGGAGTAACGTTAACCATTTCTTCAGAAATTGTGAAAAAACTAAAATAGTTCTAGCTTTTATGCACGGATGGCGCCAATGAAGAAACACTAAGTGAACCCTGGACAGATTATAGATAATCTGGGGGTTAAGTAATGTTTCCCACGGATGAGATCTAACTGAGAAGGCTGTTCTTCAGGAGACCTGCAAAACAAACACCGTAAGCTCGTCACTGAGAAGGGGGGGGGGTTCCTCCTTGTGACCACCCTCCGGCGTGAGAATCAGACTAGATTGCTCTGAATATAAGTGTATATTAAGAGATTGCTAGATAACTGGGTAGCAGATGATCTTACCATTCCAAGATGTTGGAGTATTTATAGCCGAAGGTAGGTTAGAAGGTATAGCCGGCTGAATAGTATTCCTGTTCTACCAACAGTGGACTATGCACAGGCCATACTGGTTGGTGGATAGGTTACGGCCAACAGTAACTATGTCGGCTGCACTATTCCTCCAACTGTAGATTATGCACGTCCTACCTACTGTGGATTATACGCAGGCCATGCTGGTTGGTGAATAGGTTACGGCCCACAGTAACACTATTTCACCAACTGTAGGCTGCGCATGCCCTGCAGTAAGGGTTGGTGAGTAGGCAGCGGCTAATAGTGACAAACAGTACTAGAGGGTGCTCCTCCTCGTACTGTTGTCGGTGAGCTGTCACCCTGTGATTGGCTCATGGGCTGTTCTGGTCAGATTGTCTGTCCTATCCATACCTTGGTAGGTATAGTACAGATCTTTCAGAATCATACGGACTGGCTCATTTTGGCGGGATTGTTCCCGTCTTGCTCATTCCTTCATGTGACTACTGAAGTATCTATTGTCTTGTGCGTGTAGCCCTGCTGTCTGCGGGTAGCCTTCCCTGATGGCTTGTATCCGCAACTGCGGGAACAGGCGGGGTACTTCACCATTGGGAGGCTTTCCCTGCGTGTACAGCTTGCGTACTGCGCGTAAGGTTCTCTGAGCATGGTGGGTCCTGCGGAAGCAGATGGCCTTTGCGCAGACGTCCCTGTTCAAGGTGAGTCTTGCGGGACCAACTGGGCTCTGCTGGGACCTACCTCTTCAAGTCCCCCCAGTCCAATGTTCTTCTCATGAATGTTTAATAAAGTGAGGTGAACTTTTGGACTTTGGGCAAGGGGTTTTGAAAAGGCTTTTTAGTTTTAAGGTTCTCCGTGGGGATTCTTCCCGCGGGTTTCCTAGTGTCACTTGCAAAAATTCCCGATTTTTTTGCTTGATCTTTGGGTATGATGCGGGTAGGTATGTAACCTTCTCGCAAGGCAGGAGCGTTGAGTCTTACTTTTATATAGTCTCCATGAGGTTCTGGTGGTTTTCAACATAGTGATCAATTATGCTAAGACCACCAATTCCATTACGGAGTTTCAAACAATATAATTCTCGACGTTCCCGTTATGCGGGGATGTTATTCCTCTATCCGCAAGCATTGCCTAGAAGATCCTTCTTGGTTTCAATTCTCTGCGGGTGCTAGGTATGTGAAGGGTTTTGCCTTAACACTGTACCCGCACCTGTCTTATAGTTACTTGGTTGCCAAGGTATTCTTGGCTTCAATTCCCTGCGGGTGCTAGGTATGTGAAGGGTTTTGCCTTAACACTGTACCCGCACCTGTCTTATAGTTACTTGGTTGCCAAGGTATTCTTGGCTTCAATTCCCTGCGGGTGCTAGGTATGTGAAGGGTTTTGCCTTAACACTGTACCCGCACCCGGCTTATGGTTACTTGTTTGCCAAGGTAAGGGGTGTTTTCCCGCTTACTTTTGAATCTTTTTTGAATTTTGAATTTCAAAATTCGAAGAGTTGGTAGAAAGATAGGAACAGTCCAAACGTCTGAAACGTCGTGCGACGGTTTCTTCTGACTGTGTCAGGACGTGCAGGAAGTTATGGTGACGTGACATTATATGGTCATTCCAGTCTCTTTTTCAGGCGCGTGGGCGCGATTTTTCGGGCGAGTGGCCGCGAAATTGCTGGCACACGTCCTGTCAACAGCTGTTGCCAGCCTGCTTTATGCCACGTGTCATAGTTTCATTGCACCTTCGATTTCTCTCTCCTCCGCATTAAATTCATCGCATTAATTGCGATTAGTATATAAAGGGGGAGAGGGCTGTTTGCAATCCACACTTTCACCCTTCTCTTCTTCTTCTTTAGCGATTTCCGGCAAATACTCCCCTTTTCAGGCTAGCATTTTCCCGAAATCGCTTTCTTTTTTCTGCACAATGTCTTCTCGTGATCTTGAGTCTTCGGCCGATGACAAGAGTACTGCTGGTGAGTGCCAGTGTGCTCTGCCCGGCGATCAGTACCGGTATGTTGTTAGGAAGTTCATGCTCGATCCTCTCGAGCCTGAGTTTCCTGAACCCCATCAGACCGTGTACGATGCCCCCAGTGGCAAGATCGGGGTATATGCTGCATTCTTTGTTTATGGGAACCTTAGGTTCCCATTGACAAAGTTTGTTTACCGTGTCCTTGAAAGGCACGGTGTTCATCTGACCGAGCTGCACCCAATGGCGATCGCGAAGATTCGCCACTTCGAGTGGGTGTGCCGGATATTGGGTGTTGAGCCCTACGTGGACCGCCTGATGACCTTCTATACTTGGAGGTGCATCCAGGGGTGGTACACCCTGACAACCCGAATCAAGGGTTTGAAGATTTGCGCGACAGAGCGCAGTCTCCGATCGTGGAAGCGGGAGTTCTTCTACATTTCTGCTCGCGCCGTCCCCATTGCCATGAAGTTTAAAAATGGCCAAGCCATTGCGAGCCACCACGCCACAAACTACCAGGAGGCGGAATGGTTTGCAAAGATATCCCTGGTCCAATCTCCGGTTTTCCGGTTTCCGGAGTCCGGGATGGTGATGTTGGGGATGAGCCGAGTGTGGAAAGAGGCTGACGCGCAAAAGGTTCCAATCGTCCTCGAATACGGTTCGAACTCTATCCCTTACGGTATGCTCCGTTTCTCTTTGCTTATACGAGTTTATCTTCTAACTGTTTATTTTCTTTCAGAGGGGAACAACTTGGAGTCGCTCCTGTACCCGCGGGAAGCTGACGGTCCCGCGCGGATGGGTACTCGTGCTCTAGACGAGAACGAGTTGCCCATCCTGGAACAAATGGCGGATCGGTTTGTGGAGGTCTATCCGCCGGGCCAAGAGATCCTGAGCCACCGGCGGCCAGGTAAGGCGATATTCTATCCTCAACCCCTCAATGTTGTACCCGCTGCTGGAATTCCTTACGTCCTTTCTTCTTCTGAGGAATCCGCAGATGGTCCTCCGCTAGTGCGGAAGAGGAAGGCTGCCGGCGGGAAAGGGAAGGAGAAGGTGGCCTCCACAGCTGATCCGGTGCTTCTATCTGACACCGAGTCAGATAATGAAGAGGTGGCAGGGAACCCCGGTGGTGAGAAGACTACTGCTCCGGAGGCTACGACTGTTACCTCCGGAGAACCGACGACGACGGTGACCGGCATCAAGAGACCGGCCCCATCGGGCTTGTCCCCGCCCCTCCGTACGTTCAGGCTCAAGAAAACCCGTAAGTACAAACATTCTTTTTGTAGATTTATCACTTCATAAATTTATTAACACTTGTCTTCTTCTGCAGGCGTGGATGTTGACGCATTCCAGGGTGGAGCGCAGGGGAGTACCTCTCCGCCAATGACGGTAGGCTCGGTCAGCCTACCTGAGGCGTCGACCCAGGCACCTTCGCCTGCTTCCGCTGGTCCAGTTGCTCAATCCTTTGAGCCAACTGTTCCAGCCGAGATGACATCACCGCCGGCGGTGAGTGCAATTTTTACAGCATCGTTCACCGAGCCGGCGGTTACTGTTGCTGCTGACTCTTCGGCGGCGTCCGCGGCGGACACCATGCCTCCGCCATCGACTGCGGCGGAAACCATGCCGCCTCCGCCATCGGCCTCGACGGCTGGACCTTCAGGTACGCGCGGGGCTTCTCGCCGATCTTTGTTACCTTCCCATCTGCCTGACCTTTTGGATGGATTTCCCTTAGGTTCAGGTGATGGGTTCGGTGGCTATCGGCCTGTGATCGACCCTACAGGTGCGTAGGTTCTTTTGTCCTTTATGTAATTTTTATCATCTTTTCCTAACTGCTTTGTTTCTTTTGCAGTGTCGGATTCCAATGAAGTGTATGTTCCAAGATGGAACATACGCCGAGGAACAACCCTTCGCACACCTGTGGAGTGCGTGGACTGGGCTCGCCACGCTGCTCCCCATGGTGCGTTGGGGGAAGCCATGGTTAGCTACCAGGAGGGTAGGCTAACCAACGAGCTTCGGGTTCTCCTGGCCCGGATGCAGCCACGCGTCGAGCTGCTTTGTCGTGAAAACGACAAGTTGAAAGCAGCTCGCGTTAAAGAAGTATCTCAGGCGCGTGCTCTCCGGGAGGAGAACCAAAAACTGACCGCAGTATCTGCGGAGAAGGAGAAGGCCTTCAAGGCCCTCGAGGTTGAGGTTCAAGCGCGACTCGAGGCCCGCTCCAAGGCTGCCCAAGCTGTTAACGAACAACTTCGGCTAGCTAAGGAGACTGCGAGGAACGCGACCGAGAGGGCCACCAAGGCTGAAGCTGTTGCTGAGCCTCTCCGCCTGGAGAATGAAGAACTTAAAGCTAAGTTAGAGGCTCTTCAACAGGCTCATGATGCCCTGGCTATGGAGGATGCGAAGAAGCTTCAAGAGATCCTGGACCAGAGGGGTGTGCTTGCGCATACCGAACGGAAGCTTAAGGGCGTTGAAGAGGCCGCTGCAAAGGATGTGCTTCTCGCCATTCTTAATAAGAACGAAGCTGAACGCGCCTGCACCCAAGCTCTGGCTGCCAAGGAATGGCTTCTTCGAGAAGCGTTGCCTCAGGTATTTTAGCTTTATGTCGTCACGCTTTCCTTTGTAGAATAGTTCTTTTACTTATACATTTTTTGTAGGTTGTGCATCGGGTCTTTTCAGAGACATCTTACGACGATGCTATGAGCGCAGCCCTCAACGCTTCTCATGAGGATGGGGAACGGACCGGCTTCCTGCTTGGTCTAGGGTTTGCTGAGAAAGGCGTCCCGCCTTCCAACTTCCCTTTGTATAACGCGGATACCGAAACTATTTATGACCAAGCAGTGAACCAGTATGCTGCCTTCCCGCATCCGGTGGTGGAGAAGGTAAATGAAATTGCTGCTGCTGATGATGGGCTTGCTGTCCTTAGAGCTTTCCTTGAACCGTCACCCTCTGCTGATGGTGCGGGTCCAAGTGGGAGTGGTCCTGAAGCATGATCCAAAAGATCCCTTTCCGCCACTAGCGTAGATATTTGCTCTTGTACTTCTTTTGTATGCGGGTATATACCCAGCAATGTTTGTAATATTCAAGTTGATGAAATAAAGAATGTGTTTGTCCTTTTCTTTGTTTATTTTACGCATGTTTACACTTAGCAATTTTTTTAGTACTTAAATAAGTTAACTTTTTGACATGGTAAATTATAAGTTTATTTTTGCTTCCTCTTTCATGATTGTGCGGGTGGGACCGTCACTTGCACTTAGTAGGATGGCTAAACTTACATTTATCCTGCGTGGAAGTTTTCCTTATCTTTTCCTTGAAATTTTCTAAGTGTTCAGAATAAGTTAACCTTTGAACGTGGTAGATGATAGGTTGAAGTTTTGCTTTCTTGTTTGTGATTGTGCGGGTAAGACCGTCACTTGCACTTACAAGGATGGCTAAACTTTACTTACATCTGACCTGCGTGTAGGTTTTCCTTATCTTTTTAACATTTTTAGCGTTGTGTTTATGCGGGTTTTGCCGCCTTCCACACGCAATTACTTACTTCTTCACGCATTGGTTCGGTGAATACCGGCACATGGGAAGTTCATAAGTTAAAGGTTAGGCTATCAACACATTGTGTAAGGAGAATCATTTCCATTAGAAGTGGCTCTAGGCCTTTTCTTTACAAGTTTGGAATTGATCTACATATAACATTTCCGTAATTGAGCTCCATTCCATGTTCTTGGGATAGGAGTGCCATCGAGCCTTTCAAGCCGGTATGCGCCTTTTCCCAGGACTTCTTTGATAATGTATGGCCCTTCCCAGACCGGGGCCAGCTTTCCTGGGCTCTCTTGGTTTGAAGCCTCGTTGTTACGCAGTATGTAGTCTCCTTCATTGAAGTTGCAGAGTTTTACCCGCGTGTTGTAGTACTTTTGCATTTGTCGTTTGTAATTTTCTTCACGCACTGCGGCTAAGTCTCTGCGTTCCTCGGTTAGCATAAGGTCTAACCGTCTTTCCGCATCATTGTCTTCTGGCTGGATCAAGACCCTTGGTGAGGGTAAACCAATTTCGACTGGGATCATAGCTTCAGTGCCATAAGTGAGACTGAACGGGGTTTCCCCCGTACTGGCCTTTTTCAGCGTTCTGTTTGCCCAAAGGACGTGCGGGAGCTCGTCCACCCAGCCGGATCTGTGTTTCAGGAGTCTTTTCTTTATGCCATCGACGATGCTCTTGTTTTCTCTTTCCACCTCACCATTACCTTGCGGGTGTGCCACTGAGGTAAAGGTGTGGGTGATTTGAAGTTCTTTCAGCCACTGCTGTAGCTTCTTGTCAGCAAAGTTGGTGCCGTTATCGCTCACCAGATTCTGTGGAAGTCCAAAACGACAGATAATAAATTCCCAAATAAATTTTTTAATATGTTTTGCGGTTGTTTGGGCTAAAGGTTTTGCTTCTATCCACTTGGTGAAGTAATCGATGGCTACCACTAGGAACTGAACATTTCCTGCTGCTGTGGGAAATGGGCCTGTCACATCGATGGCCCACTTCTGAAATGGCCACGAAGAAGTGACTGGAACAAGTTCGTTCTTCGGGCGATGCGTGTTGGGTGCGTAAAGTTGGCAAGACCTACATTTTCTAGTGTATGCCAGTGCATCCATATGCTTCCCCGGCCAAAAGTATCCCGCATTGTTCAGCTTAGCCACAACAGCGCGGGGACCTGCGTGAACCCCACAGATGCCCTCGTGTACTTCTCTTAAGAGGTAGTCAGCATCTTGGTTGTCCACGCATCTTAAAAGTGGGCCAAGAAAGTTACGTCTGTAAAGGTTGTCATTGATGAGTTGATAATTTAGTGCTTTACAGCGTAGTTTTCTTGCCTGTGTTTTTTATTCTGGTATTGTTCCCGCTGCAAGGTAATTTATTATTGGTGTCATCCACGTTTCTGTACCGGTTTGGATGACACAAATTTCCTTGTGCGGGACTGATGGTGCTTCGAGGAGTTCAATGCGGATGTCCTTTCCCAAGTGGGTGAAGGCCAGTGATGCAAGCTTGCTTAACGCATCCGCAGATTTGTTTTCGCTGCGCTTAACGTGTATGACTTTACAATCATTAAAATCACGCATAAGGGTTTTTGCCTGGGCGAGGTACAGGGCCATTATGTCGTTCACAGCCGTGTACGTCCCATTTATTTGGTTGGCCACCAGCATGGAATCCACGTGGGCTTCCAAGTTTTTCACTCCCATTTTACGCGCAATTCTCAATCCGGCCAAGAATGCTTCGTATTCGGCTTCGTTATTCGTACTTGGGAAATCCAACCGAATAGCGTAAGTATATTCTTGGCCCGCTGGGTTGGTTAATTTTAACCCTGCGCCTGAACCCTCGTTGTTGGCTGCTCCATCAGTATAGAGTCGCCAGATATCGTTGATGTCCTGTGCTGGGGAGGGTTGAGCCTCCTCCTGGCACTCTTTCTCCCGCGTAGCGGGGACTTCTGCAATAAAATCGGCCAGGACCTGGCCTTTTATGGCTGGTCTTGGCTTGTACTTAATTGCATATTCTCCCAGTTCAATTGCCCATTTGGCTAGACGTCCCGATAATTCGGGTTTGCCTAGAACGTTTGAGAGTTTGAAGTTGGTGAGAATGGTGATTGGGTGGCCCTGGAAATATCGTCTTAACCTGCGTGAAGCGTGTATAAGTGCTAAGACTAATTTTTCGAGGGTAGAGTACCGGGTTTCTACGTCTGTTAGTACACGGCTAACATAATAGATTGGCATCTGGATGCCTTTTCGTTCTGTTAGCAGTACTGCCCCCGGTTGCTCTATCTGTTGCGGAAAGGTATAGGATTAACTCCTCTCCCGCTTGTGGTGCTGTAAGTGTTGGGAGTTCGATCAGGCGTGACCGAATCTCCTGAAAAGCTGCTTCCGCTTCTGGTGTCCAGCGGAAGTGCGTTTTCTTTAAGCAGTTTCTTAATGTTGACACGAAAGGAAACGACTTATCTGCATGGTTTGCCAAAAAGCGATTAAGTGCGACTAGTCGTCCATTCAGTGTCTGAGCCTGTTTGATGGTGGTAGGTGATTCCATTTTAACAATGGCTTCCACCTTTTCAGGGTTCGCTCTGAAGCCATCTTTAGTAACAATGACTCCCAAGAACTTCCCTTCTTCCATCCCAAATGAACACTTGCTCGGGTTGAGCTTCATGTTTATCTTTCTGAGCGTGTTGAAAGTTTCTTCAATGTCTTTCAACATCGCTTCTGGCTCGGGGCTTTTGATGACCAAATCATCCATATAGACTTCCAAGTTTCTCCCGATTTGGGCATGAAACTCTTTGTCCATCAGGCGTTGGTACGTGGACCCTGCATTCTTAAGTCCGAAGGGCATCATTTTATAACAAAATGTACCATCGGGCGTCCGAAACGCGGTTTTGTCCTGGTCATCTACGGCCATGTGGATTTGATGGTACCCCTTATACGCATCCAAGAAGCATTTAAGGCGAAATGGTGCCAACGAATCCACCTTAAGATCAATTTCTGGTAACGGATAACAATCTTTGGGGCATGCTTTGTTCAAATCTTTGAAATCTATGCACATGCGCCATTGTTTGTCATTCTTCGGTACCATTACGGGATTTGCAACCCATGTTTGATATCTACTAACGCGTATGATGCCTGCGTCAAGGAGTTCCTTGACTTGGGTTCTACACGCGTTAGTTTGTTCAGGCCCCATTACTCTGCGCTTTTGTACGACTGGCGTAACTGCCGGATCGCACTTGAGCTTATGCTCCGCCTTACTTCGGGGTACACCAGTCATGTCAGCTGGTGTCCACGCAAAGATGTCAGCGTTTTTCTGCAGTAGGCGTTTGAGTAAGGTGCGGGTGGGATCAACGATTGTTGGTCCAATGGTAACGGCCTGGTCGGGGTATTTGCCATTGAAGGCCCATTTTTCCGGTTCGGTGATGGTTGGTTTAGCCATCTTTGATTGGGGTTTAGATGAGACAGATGCGATGCATACCTGGGGAATGCCAGTGATCATCGCCACACCCTCAGCTGTTGGCCATCCCATCATGCCGTGGACTGAAGATACCACGGCGTTGAATCTTGCCATCCCGTCTCTCCCGAAGAGGATGTCGTACGTGTGGTGTGGCTTCCTCATCACGACAAAGTCCACATCCTCTGTGCGGGAGTGTTTTCCATCTGTAAGAGTGACGGGGAAAGATAGGATACCCAGGGGGGTTTCTGTACTGCCGTCAAACCCTTCCATTGAAGCGTAGACCGTTTCCAGGCGTTCTTTGTCTTCATCATCCAGCTTGTCAAAGAACTGCCTGTACATCACCGTCGACGAAGCGCCGTTGTCAACAAGAGTGCGGGAAGTGATGTAATGCCCCAGCTGGCTTTTGATGACGATGGGGCCTTCTTTGCTGGGGCCTCCTGGCACTCGCGGGAAGCGCACCTCAGCTTCCTTCCACGCGCATGGTTCCGTCGCTCGTCTTTTTCTTCCTCCGACCTTGCCATGAACCATGTTGATGCTGATGTCGACGGGCTTTCGTCCGTTACCTCTGTACCGGTTGTCACTTCTTCCTCCCTTCTTGATTGATGCCACGAGATGTGCAAGTCTTCCATCCTTGACAAATGCTTCAACGATGTCTTTCAAGGATGTGCACTCTTCAGTACCATGACCCTTTGTCCCGTGGAAATCACAGGACTTGCTTTGATCCGCATTAGGTTTCTGCCGGATCAATGGGGCTTTTGGCCATGGCAATTTTTCCGTGGCAAATATCTCCGTGACGCTTTTGGTGAGTGGCGTCCACCGGTTTTTTCGGTTTGAAGGGTGTGTGTTGTCTCTTCCGCCAACAAGAGGGCGAGAGCTGGATGAGGTGTCAAAGTTTACCCTTGACTGCCAAATACCTAGCCGCCTCTTTTTGTTCTGCCGGGCGGTCCTAACGTTGTTCTCCCTTGTCCTCTACGTGTAGAGGTGTGTACTCTGGGGAAGATCCCTTCCCAGTTGCTTTTCCGTCTCGGCAAAGCGCTATGCCGCTGTCATGATGGCATCCCAAGTTGATGGCATGCCATCCTTACCCGTCAATGTGCGGATAAGTTCTGGGTATTCGGCGCCTTGGATGAAGGCGGCGCGAACCAGATCCTCACTTATGTTGCCGAGACTTAGCTTTTTGGAGTTGAAGCGGGTGATGAAGTCTAGTAAAGATTCATCCTCCTCTCTCACGCAGTTGAGGATCGTCCACTGCTCTTCAGTGTACTTCCTCTGTTGGCTAAAGTGCTGGCTGAACTTGTTCTGAAAGTCTGCCCAGTCATATATGTGGTGGATCGGTAAACGATCGAACCATGCCCTGGCCGCTCCGACCAGAGTCATCTGGAACATGTAGCACCACGTGGGTTCCGTCCAGTTGCTGACGGTAGCCCCCGCAATGAACCTGTTCAAATGGTCGTCTGGGTCGGATAGACCATCATAAGTGCCAATGTTGGACATCTGTTTGGCACTTCTCGGGGCGATTGCTTCCGCAATGTCCCTTGCGAATTTCGACTTTCCTGCATTTGTAGCAGTTGGTCTAAAGGTTTTGGAGAAGTCACGCG